>NC_059279.1:18366704-18371704 GCF_017591435.1 Portunus trituberculatus | reverse complement strand
TGGGTCAGGTTGTCGCGCGACTAAGGTTCGTATTTTCAATGACTTCTGCGCTTCTCCTCCACTATTTGAAAAGGCCTTATCTAAATTGACACGAGTTTTTTTTAGGTGTATTTTTACGGTTCTGGAGGACGAGTGAATATTTCTACAGTATTTATTGTAGAAACACTCTTGAAAACTCCGCTAATAATCTCTGTGGCCTTGGAAAATAGTCGTGGTGAGAGAGCAAAGCGTTTCTGCACACGGACCTAATGCATATACTTTGATTTCAGTCTTTCTTGTTGCGCTCTTACTTGACGTGCGGATGAAATAAAAGATAAGAAAGTCAAGTTAAGTGGTGCAATGGTTGAATAAAATTATGTAAGCAGGAAGGGAGTGTTCTGTTTGTTCAAGTTATTAAGAGAAGCTTCTTTCATTGCTTTGTTTGGCGTCTGACAAGCGAACGCGTCATATTTGATTACGCTTTTCCTTCTATGCTTGCCTTTTAACTTTCAGACCACTGTATGTGAGCAGAGAGAGAGAGAGAGAGAGAGAGAGAGAGAGAGAGAGAGAGAGAGAGAGAGCTAGCATACACATTGCGCAATATAACTTTACTGCATTCCAAAAGCTGTAGTTAAAAGTTACACGAGCCTTCAAGAGTATTTTAACTGTTGGAGCGACAAATTAATAAGATTTTTACATTATTAATAGGGAAAACCTAGACCTTGGAAAATAGTCGTGGAGAGAGAGAGAGAGAGAGAGAGAGAGAGAGAGAGAGAGAGAGAGAGAGAATGTCACGCGAGCTACACCATCATCACACAAAACTCATCCTGTTTCGTCACATTTAGTCAAACGTTTCGCTTCTTTCCTCTTTTAATTTCATGGTTGTCTCTGCTATTTCCACGTACGGGGCTCTCCAGACATGTGCCTCGTTGACCCCTTCAATACTGGGACACGTTTTTACTTTGAGATTTATGCACCATTAGACCAACTTATTGACTTTAAGAAGGACCTATAGAGATCAAAAGATTAATGGCCACACTCTTCACTGTTTTACTCCCCAACATAAGTTTTTGAAGCTGTATAAAATCACCAAATAGTAAGCAGAATGAATACGGAAACAAGTCCTGGTATTGAAGGGATTAACCTCTTCAGTACTGGAGGTATTCTTACCTTGAGATTTGTGCACTATAAGACCATTTTATTGACATTAGGAAAAGTCTATGGAGGTCAGGAGATTAATGGACCTACTCTTCACTGTTTTAGTCCCCCACATAAGTTTCTGAAGCTGTATAAAATCACCAAATAGTAAGCAGAATGAATATGAAAACACTTGATACTGAAGGAGTTAACCTCTTTAGCACAGGGAGGTATATAAAATCACCAAATATTAAACAGAATGAATATGGAAACGCGTCATGGTACTGAAAGGGTTGACGTGCTTGGTTTTACATTGCTGTGGTGAGGAGGCTTATGAGACACGGGTCAGCTAAGCCGCTATTGCTGTGTACGAGTACGAGGAATCAGAGAAACAGTAACGTCTCGTGCATTCTTTGTGTTTTCCTGGACTTATCTCTTGTTCTCTTTTTCGTCTCGTCTCATCTCGTCTCGTTTTCTTCCCTCCGATTCCCCATTCTCTCTCTCTCTCTCTCTCTCTCTCTCTCTCTCTCTCTCTCTCTCTCTCTCTCTCTCTCTCTCTCTCTCTCTCTGGCCCATATTCGGAAACGTTTTGCATTTCACCACGAATATTTTTCAAGGTTTTCTTCCTTTGTGTGTGTGTGTGTGTGTGTGTGTGTGTGTGTGTGTGTGTGTGTGTGTGTGTGTGTGTGTGTGTGTGTGTGTGTGTGTGTGTGTGTGTATGCGTGCGAGGTCTTGAAACAGTTTTTGCTCCCCCTCTGAAACCTGTGCTAGATTTGAGAAAGTTTCCAAGGTTTTCTGTCAGCATAACAAATCAGAGTTTGTTATCATTTCACTCCCTCTTCGTGTCTTGCATGGCTGGGCTAGGAAATTTGCGAGTCTGCGTTACCACCTTCAATACTGGGACACATATTTACCTTGAGATTTGTGTACGATTAGACCATTTTGCTGGCATTAGGAATGGTCTATGGAGGTCAGAAGATTAATGGCCACAGTCTTCACTATTCTACTCCCCCGCATAAGTTTCTGAAGCTGTATAAAATCACCAAACAGTAAGCAGAATGAATATGGAAATGCGTCATGGTACTGAAGGAGTTAACCTCACCAGTATTGGGACACGTTTTTACCTTGAAATTTGTGTACGATTAGAACATTTTTCTTGACATTAGGCTGGGTCTATGGAGGTCAGAAGATCAATGGCCACAGTCTTCACTATCATAACCCCTGACATAAGTTTCTGAAGTTGTATAAAATCACCAAATAGTAAGCAAAATGAATATGGAAACGCGTCACGGTACTGAAGGGTTTAAGTATAAGCCAGATAAGAATGAATGATAAAAAAAAATATAAGAAGATGGAAAGACATAATAGAAAAGACTGAATGAGTAAATAAAAGCATAAAAAGATGATGAAAAGGAAGAAAGAACGAAAATAAAAGAAGATAACATTTCCAAGGATCTCTGAAAATTAAACAAATTGAACTTCCTAACAACTCCTCGCTCTCAAATGTTTGCTGTCTCTGTCTCAGGTGGAATGTGAGAATCAGTGTAAAGGAACGCTGTGAGTAAACAAAGGCACGAAAGTTTTCCTCTTGTTTCTGAAAAGTAAAGATATATACATTGCTTCCTTCATGTTTATTCATTTCAACTTTATTTCCTTTTCTTCTTCTTCCTTTTTCCTTTTCTCTGTTGTTTCTGAAAGGTAAAGATATGTACATCGCTTCCTTCATGTTTATTCACTTAATTTTTTTTTTCCTTTTCCTTCTCTTCTTTTTCCTTTTTTTCCCTCTGGTTTCTGAAAGGTAAGGACAAAACACACATAGTTTCCTTCATCCTCATTCACTTTACCTTTTTTTTTTCTTTTCCTTCCTCTTCTTTTCCTTTTTGTGTGCTTTTATGCCATGAAGTTAGACTAAAAATAGGTAAAAATTGATAAAGACTACAAAATTAATTATCCATATATATTTCGTAGTCTTTCTGGAAACTCACATTCTTGTCATTTTTTATTTATAAGTGAATAAAAGCTACAATCAGTTTTACGCCATGAAATTAGATTGAAAATGAGTAAAATGAATAAAAAGTATAAAATTAATCATCCATATATATTTTGTAGTCTTTTTGGAAGCTCACATTCTTATAATTTTATTTGCAAGTAAGTAAGTAAAAGCTATAATCAGTTTTACGCCATGAAATTAGATAAAAAAATAGGTAAAAAGAAATAAAAAGTACAAAACTATCCATATATATTTTGTAGTCTTTCTGGAAGCTCACATTCGTATCATTTTGTTTATAAGTAAAAGCTACAATCAGTTTTACTCCTTGAAGTCAGATTAAAAAAAAAAAAAAAAAAGGTACGAAAAATAGTGACCTATATATACGTTTCATGTTATTTCTGGAAGCTGAACAAATCTTAAGTTCCTTTTATACAACGTTTTTCTTTATGGTGTTTGGTACAATTGAGTTTTCTGGACCATTAGGTTACTTTCTTGGCGAGTTGTACCTGTCCTCCTCAGCCAGCCAGTCAGCCAGCCAGCCAGCCAGCCACCATTATATCCCGTGTCCAGTCTCAAGATTATTTACCTAATACTGCCGACGAGGGACATTTTTCATCTTTATTTCGTTTTCTTTCTTCTTTTTTTTTTTTCCCCATTCAAGGTAGTTTAGTTTTTTTTTATTCAATTATTTTCGTAGCTATGTGAACCTTTGCTATATTATTGAATTGAGATCTTTTGTCTGGAACTGATACGATATGATTCCTTTAATTTTTTTTAATCTTTTTATCATCCTCCCATTTTCTAACTATTTTATATCATCCATTTATCAATTCGTTCATTATCATCAGAAAAAAAAAAGAAAAAAAAACATACTCGCTACAATTAATCTCTGTGTCCTTTCAAAATAGTCATGGTGAAAAAGCAGAGCGTTTTAGACTATGATTAGCATTCCAACAGCTTTTAAAAGACTCTAGATGAAGTTACATGGGCCTTTAGGGAAATTTATACGATTGCAGTGATAGATTAACAAGCTTTCTATATCCTTAACCACCAAAATATGCTCAGGAACAAGGTAAATCATATCTATGGCCTTAGAAAACAGTCGTGGTGAGAGAGAAAGGTGTGTGAAAAGAGGGCCTGTGTATAGCGCGCAGTGAGGAAATTTTACGAATGCATTGATAGATTAACAAGCTTTCTATACCCTCAACCACCAAAATAAACTCAGGAGCACGGCAAGTCATACGTGGCCTTGGAAAACAGTCATGATGAGAGCAAGGTGTGTGAAAGGAGGGCCTATTTATAGCGCGCGGTGAGGAAATTTTACGAATGCAGTGATAGATTAACGAGCTTTCTATACCCTCAACCACCAAAATAAACTCAGGAGCACGGCAAATCATATCTGTGGTCTTGGGTTACAGTCATGGGACAGCAGTGTGTGAGGGCCTGTGTATAGCGCACGGTGAGGAAATTTTACGAATGCTGTGATAAATTAACCCCTTCACTAGCATGATGCGTTTCCATATTCATTCTACTTACTATTTGGTGATTTTATACACCTTCAGAAACTCATATGTTGAGTAAAATAGTGAAGAGTTTGGCCATTAATCTTCTGACCTCAATAGACCCTTCATAATGTTAATAAAACGGTCTAATCGTACACAAATCTGAAGGTAAAAATGTGTCCCAGTATTGAGGACATTAATAAGCTTTCTACACTTTTAACCACCAAAATAAATATAGGAAACCGGCAAATCATATCTGTGGCCTTGGAAAAACAGTCGTGGGGAGAGAGAAAGGTGTGTGAGGAGAGGATTTATGCAGTGTAGCGTGGGTGGCACCGTGGCGAGGTGAGGGAACGAGCCAGGCAAGGTGAGGGGCGCGCGGTGTGGTCGTC
>NC_059279.1:18359204-18361704 GCF_017591435.1 Portunus trituberculatus | reverse complement strand
CTTCTAGTATATCTCCTCTTCTTCCTCTTTTTATCTTCTTCACTTTCTATCTCTCTTTCTTCCTTCTGCTTCTTCTCCTCTTCTTCTCTTTCTCAATTTCTTTCACTCATTCTTCCTTTTACTTTCCTTCTTCTACTAACTCTTCTTCTGTCTCTCTTTCTTCTTCAATCTCTATCTCTCATTTTCTTTTTACCTTTTTCCTCCTAGCATCTCTCCCATCTCTTCTTCTATCTCTTTCTCTCTCTTCTTTTCTCTTTATCTCCTATTCTCCTTCTTCCTTTCTTCTTTCTTCAAGTGACTCCTCTTCTCTCTTTGTCTCTCATTTTCCTTCTTCCTTCCTTCCACCATCTTTCCTCCTCTTCTTCTATTTCTCTGTTTCTTTTATTTTTTTATCTTTCATTCTTCCTTCTACCTTCCTCTTCCTAGTATCTCTCCTCTTTTTCTTCTTCTTCTATCTTCTTCTATCTTCTTTTACTTTCTATCTCCCTTTCTTCTTCGATCTTCTTTCCTCTACGCAGTAACTCTCTCTCTCTCTCTCTCTGTGTGTGTGTGTGTGTGTGTCTGTGTGTGTGTGTGTCCTAGTACGTGTGTTTAGCCAAGAGAAAGTGTTTTGTTGTTGGAAGACACGAACAGTTAAAATTTTATCCTTTGTAGAAAAAACGAAAAAATGACGAGGCACTGAAAAAAAAATATATAATAGTTTTGAAATGAAAAGAAAGATTTGTACTAGTGGATAAGTGCTTAGAGAGTCGAATCGTCACATACACACACACACACACACACACACACACACACACACACACACACACACAGAGAGAGAGAGAGAGAGAGAGAGAGAGAGAGAGAGAGAGAGAGAGAGAGAGAGAGAGAGAAAGGAAAAGGAGTTATTGCGTAGAGGAAGAAGATAGAAGGATAATGCGGGATAGAGTACACACACACACACACACACACACACACACACACACACACACACACACACACACACACACACACACACACACACACACACAAAGATAGAAAAATAAATGTACTGAAAGCAAACTAGATTCCACTTCTCACAAAAAAAAAAAAAAAAAAAATACAAACGAAGAGAAAAAAAAAAATACATAAAAACAAGCATTATCGTATCCATGCAGGCAACTGTCGTACACAAGGCAGAGAATATCGTACCGAGTGCTTGACGTGAGCCTCGCAATGAACCGCTGTCAGTCTGAAACCTCAACAAATTATCCCAACCAAAACAGCCAAATGTCACGAAAGGCGCAGATTGTTTGAAAAAAATGAGACACAATTTTTACCTTATTATTCATGTAGGAGGAAAGGGAAAGAGAAGAAATGATATGGGTAGCTTGACTTTTAGGATACACATGTGAGTAGGTATGTTTAGTGATAGACAGATAGATAAATAGGGAGTAATGGGAGTAATTGGCTTGTGTAGGAGCAAAGGAAAAGGTACCTTGACTTTTTCAATACAAATGTCAGTAGGTCAGTTTAAGGGATAGATAGACAGATGAATAAGGAGTAATTTTCTTGTGTAGGATGAAAGGAAGAGGGAAGAAATAGTATACAGTAAATAGCTTGAGTTTTTAATATTGGGAAGTTTAGGTGTAGATAGATAGATAAATAAAAAGTAATTGGCTTGTGTAGGATGAAAGGAAAATGGAAGGAATATAATAGTGTAGGTAGCTTGACTTTTTAATACAGATGTGAGTAGGCAAGTTTAGGTAAAGATAGATAGATAAATAAGAAATAATTGGTTTGTGTACAGATAAGGTATACGGAAAACACTGAAATGAATAATAATAATGAACAACACCACACAAACAAAAACAGAACAACAAAACCTCCCATAAGAAAATAAATAAACAAATAAAAACACAAATAAACCAATAAATAAATAAACAGAAAAGCAAATAAAAAAGGACAAACCAGGAAAGAATAACAACAACAATGAAAAAAAGAAAACAGAAAAACAACATTTAATATAGAGGTTAGAAATGCACTGCTTGAACCTATCATGACTGTGTGTGTGTGTGTGTGTGTGTGTGTGTGTGCGTGCCAAGGGGGCGTGACTGTGTGGGTATGAGTGAGTGAGGGGAGTGTGAGGGGAGAGTAAGGGGAGTATATAGGAGTGGATGTGGGTTAGGGAATATTTAGGTCACAGAGGCGAAGAGGGGAACACGACAGCACGCAAACGGTACCTCCCCATCCCTCTCCTCTTTCCTCTCTCCCCTCACCCCCACTCTCTCTCTCCAGCCCAGCCACACCTTACTGCTTGCCTGCCTCCGTGTGTGTGTGTGTGTGTGTGTGTGTGTGTGTGTGTGTGTGTGTGTGTGTTGCGTCATCTTTCTCCTAGACTCTCAATTGATTTTCTTCAGAGCTTCATAACTTTTGCAAATCACGTTAGGGTTTGTGTTGACCTCCTCCTCTTCCTCCTCCTCCTCCTCCTCCTTCTTCTTCTTCTTCTTATTATTATTATTACTATTATTATTATTATTAT
>NC_059279.1:18346704-18349204 GCF_017591435.1 Portunus trituberculatus | reverse complement strand
TCTTTCACCACCACAATATTCAAAGGCCACGCAGATAAGTAGCCACATTCTCAAGACTATTTCCTCTGTTATTGATGTACGTAGAAATCTGGTCAATCTGTGAATCAAACCGTAAAAAAAACACCCTTAAAAACACGTGTCACTTCAACTCGACCCTTTGGAAAGTAGAGATGATACATTGTAGAGGTGTTTCAGATAATGTGCCTTTTAACCCCTTCATTAATGAGACACATTTTTTTTACCTTATTTTTTGGGGGTATGACTAGACGGTTTAGTTGCATTAGGAAGGGTCTATGGAGGTCAGGAGATTAATAGCTACAGTCTTCACCATTCTAATTCCAACATGTGTATCTGAAGCTGTATAAAATCACCAAAATAGTAAGCAGAGTGAATATGAAAACGCGTCTTGGTACTGAAGAAATTAAGAGCGGTGGTGGTGGTGATGGTGGTGGTGGTGGTGGTTTAGAATGACCTGGTACTAAAGAGACTAACCTTTTAAGTGTACCTGTAATACTGTATGGGTATGACTAGATGGTTTTTATTTGCATTAGGAAGGGTCTATGGAGGTCAGAAGATTAATAGCTACAGTCTTCACCATTCTAATCCCAACATGTGTATCTGAAGCTGTATAAAATCACCAAAATAATAAGCAGAGTGAATATGAAAACGCCTCTTGGTACTGAAGAAATTAAGAGTGGTGGTGGTGGTGATGGTGGTGACGGTGGAGGTGGTTTAAAATGACCTGGATTGGATAAATTAACCTTCTAAGTCTACTCGTACCTGTACAGCAATAACCTAAGGCAGTAAGATATATGGCAGGTGTGTGATAGGCGTTAGTCAACGTGACCTGATATCTGTAGCGGGGCGTAGATGTGTGACTATTAATATGGCGTGTGTATGCAGCTCCGTTCGTTATCGCCTGCTATCTAGTGTGTGTGGTGGTCTGCGATAGGAGGAGGTGATGCTGCGGAATGATGGTGAAATGGTGACAAAGCGTTCTAGTGTTTGTGGAGTCTATAAGTGGGAATCCTAAATAGACCCTCTTGATTGAACCTCTCTCTCTCTCCCTCCCTCTCTCTCTCTTGCTATCTTCTACTGCCTCTCTTTCTATCGCTGTTTTCACGCTAACTGTTCTTCTAATCTTGTTAACCACAGTAGTAAGTCTCTGAACATGTAGGAAAATAAAAAGAGAAGAATTTGTGGGTAAACTTGTAGAGGCTTTGGTCCTAAACTAATAATGACGAGAGAGAGAGAGAGAGAGAGAGAGAGAGAGAGAGAGAGAGAGAGCCATTGCAGCATTACTCAGCGCGTTGTGTTTATTCTGAGCTTGAAAAAATGTTTGGGTTTGTTTCGTTTTCCTCATTTCGTTCGCTTATTGTTTACCTTTGTGTGTGTGTGTGTGTGTGTGTGTGTGTGTGTGTGTGTGTGTGTGTGTGTGTGTGATGAAAGGGTTATTGTACTATTTATTTGCCTTATTTGTGTATGTATGTCATTGTTTTCTTATCGATTTTAATTAGGATGTATGTGTATGTGTGTGTGTGTGTGTGTGTGTGTGTGTGTGTGTGTGTGTGTGTGTGTACGTGAAAGAAAAAACGAAGAATAATATACATAAACTCATTTCCTTTTCGCTATAAACTCTCTCTCTCTCTCTCTCTCTCTCTCTCTCTCTCTCTCTCTCTCTCTCTCTCTCTCTCTCTCTCTCTCTCTCTCTCTCATTGCTTTTCACATACGTAAGCTCAAATTCTCTTATTTTTTCCTTATTCTTTCCTTTTCGCTATAAACTCTCGTACTGTTCCTTTCTATTCGGTCTGTACCACGCGTTAGGGTTATGGAAGGTGAGAGCTGGCTGACCAGATGATGCCTTAGGTAAGCAGCGGGCGAGGCGTGGTGATGGTGGTAGTGGTAGTGAGGTAATAATACTAGCTGTAGTGTACTCTAAAATGGCTCCTGGATTTAGAATATATTGTAGCTTATTAATAACGTAATTGATTTGATGTGAATAATACTTGTTTTCTGTTGATCAACGCGCTTACAAGGACAGCTCACGGTTTGCCTCAAGATCTGACAACCACGCATTTCCTGGGACACCATTCAAACCGAGACTCATGAGCCACTTTAGAGTAGACAGACTATAGTGTTGTGATGATGATTGAGAGGTGATGAAGTAACTGACGTGATGAGGATAAGATTAAGCCTGTATTCTGAAACGCTTTGCTCTCTTACCATCACTGTTTTCCAAGGGCTGCAGTTGATAATACTCGTGTTTTTAACCCCTTCAGTACCATGACACGTTTTCATATTCATTTTGCTTACTATTTGGTGATTTTGTGCAGCTTCAGAAACTTAATATGGAGGATTATAATAGTGAAGACTAGCCTTTAATCTTCTGACCTCCATATACCCTTCTTAATGTCAATGAAATGGTCTAATCGTACACAAATCTCGAGGTAAAAATGTGTCCCAGTATTGAAACGGTTAAGAGTATTTTTTTTTATGGTTC
>NC_059279.1:18334204-18336704 GCF_017591435.1 Portunus trituberculatus | reverse complement strand
AGATAAGAGAGAGAAGCAAAATAGAGACACTACTAATACACACACACACACACACACACACACACACACACACACACACACACACACACACACACATACATACATAGATAAAAATAAATAAAAATAGGAATAATAAATAATAAGATACATACATACATACATACATACATACATAGAAATAGCTAAAATAGGAATAATAATAAATAATAATAAATAATAATAATAACACTAGGAAATAAATGGATGAGAATAAGAAGAAGGGAAGATGGAATAAAGGAAGACAAAATATAATAATAATAATAATAATAATAATAATAATAATGGGAAAAAGAAAATGTAGAAGAAAGAGGAAAAGAACAACAAAGAGAAGAAAATGTGAAGAAAAGAAAGATGGAAGAGAGAGAGAGAGAGAGAGAGAGAGAGAGAGAGAGAGAGAGAGAGAAATAAATAAATAAGGAGAAAGTAAAGAAGAATACGAGACAGGAAACAAAAGAAGAAGAAGAAGAAGAAGAGGAGGAAGAAGAAGAAAAAACACAGAAAAGATACAATTACATAAAGAATAAGAAAAAGAAAGGGAACAAGAAGAGGAGGAGGAGGAGGAGGAGGAAGAGGTGTGACAGGAGAGCCAGAACAAGAAGAAGAAGAAGACACGAGGAATGGCGTGATAAAGAGGAATAAGAAGGAAGAATTGGCATGACAAGGCGCCGAGTGCATGAAAGTCGGTCTTAATATTAACCTTGAAAGTCTGGCTCCTCCTCCTCCTCCTCCTCCTCCTCCTCCTCCTCCTCCTCCTCCTCCTCCTCCTCCTCCTCCTCCTGTAGATGTAGTTGTTATTTCTCTGTATATTGTCTTTTTTTTTATTCTCGTTTTGATATTTTCTTCTTCTTCTTCTTCTTCTTCTTCTTCTTCTTCTTCTTCTTCGTGTTCGTCTTCTCTATTTTTTATTTTTTATTTTTTTTTTGTATTTTTATGTCTTCAAATTCCTGTTATTCTCCTCCTCCTCCTCCTCCTCCTCCTCCTCCTCCTCCTCCTCCTCCTCCTCCTCCTCCTCCTCCATCACTTTCTCTTTTTTCTTTCTCTTTCGTCGACTTTTGCTTATATATTTTTTTCTATTTATGGTTGTGGTGGTGGTGGTACTTGTGTGTGTGTGTGTGTGTGTGTGTGTGTGTGTGTGTGTGTGTGTGTGTGTTTATGGCTTCATTTGTACTTGGGTTGCATATGTTACTATATTTGTTCTCTCTCTCTCTCTCTCTCTCTCTCTCTCTCTCTCTCTCTCTCTCTCTCTCTCTCTCTCTCTCTCTCTCTCTCTCTCTCTCAGGAAGAAGATATCATGTCACTTGCTTTGTTTTATGAAAGTTTATCTTATTTTTCCTCCTCCTCCTCCTCCTCCTCCTCCTCTTCCTCCTCCTCCTCCTCCTCCTCCTCCTCCTCCTCCTCCTCCTCCTCCTCCTCCTCCTCAACAAGCTTCCGTTCATCATTTCTTAATTTTCCTCCTCCTCCTCCTCCTCCTCCTCCTCCTCCTCCTCCTCCTCCTCCTCCTCCTCCTCCTCCTCCTCCTACACGTTGTCCTTCACCTTTTTCAGTTAATTATATTTCTTCATCTTCCTCCTCCTCCAATTTGCTTTATTTCTCCTCTTCTTCCTCATACTTATATTCTTTAATCTCCTCCTCCTCCTCCTCCTCCTCCTCCTCCTCCTCCTCCTCCTCCTCCTCCTCCTCCTCCTCCTCCTCCTCTTCTGTCTCCACTTTTACAGTTTTCATAAACAACATAATGATACCATATGGCAGTTTCTTCTTCTTCTTCTTGTTCTTCTTCTTCTTATTATTCTTATTCTGTGCGACCTTGGAAAAGATGTAGGAAATGTGGGCAGGAGGAGGAGGATGTGTGTGTGTGTGTGTGTGTGTGTGTGTGTGTGTGTGTGTGTGAGATTAAGAACATAGTCATCTTATATAATAAACATGTACACACACACACACACACACCATCTTTATGAATTTTGTTTATTGATATTTGTTTATTTATTCTGTTGTTGTTTTTGCTGTCCTAGAACAACAACAACAACAACTACTACTACTACTACTACTACTACTACTACTACTACTACTACTACTACTACCACCAGTTTATTGGTTATTAATTTTTTTTCTTATTATTCTTCAAATCATTACTACTACTACTACTACCACCACCACCACCACCACCACCACACCACACAATACAATCCCGTGACTGCAGTGTTTAGGGAAGTGGCCGCCGCAGTGAAGGAATGTTGATAATTACCACCACAAATGTTTATTGACGTCCTCGTGGGTGCCAGTGTTTGTAGACTCCATTACTCGCAGGCTGTCATGTGCCTTGTATAAATCTCTCTCTCTCTCTCTCTCTCTCTCTCTCTCTCTCTCTCTCTCTATCTCTATAAAAATGTCCGATTATTAGTCTCTTCTATTCTTTCTTTTTATTATTGTCCAAATCACTACTACTACTACTACTACTACTACT
>NC_059279.1:18274204-18304204 GCF_017591435.1 Portunus trituberculatus | reverse complement strand
GGAATTCGCTGCAGGACTTAGCCCTGTTAATGGGCCAAATATTTAGAATTAGTATATAATGTATTGTGTACTTGTAAGGGTATCTTTAAGTACTGATGACGAGGTCGCTGTGCGACTGATACAGGATAATCTAGATGGGCCCTGGTGGCCCTTTGTTATCCTATTATTTATGTTATGTTATGTTATGTTAACTTAAACTAACCTAACCTATCTTATCCTATCCTATTCTATCCTATCCTATCCAATCCTAACCTAACCTAACCTAATGTAACCAAACTTAACCAAATCTAACCTAACCTAACCTAACCTATCCTATCCTCTCCTAACCTAACCTAATCTAATCAAAGCGTTGACATAAGCAATAGGAGTTAGCATCCTGCCTGAACACTCCTTGCCTCTCCCAATATAGTCAGGATTCTTCGCAGTTAAACATTAAATTATATACTCTTGACTTTCTCTCTCTCTCTCTCTCTCTCTCTCTCTCTCTCTCTCTCTCTCTCTCTCTCTCTCTCTCTCTCTCTCTCTGTGTGTGTGTGTGTGTGTGTTTTCATATTCATTCTGCATACTATTAGACGATTTAACACAGCTTCACAAACTTACATGGGGATTAGAAAAGTGAAGACTCTATTAATCTTCTGACCTGCATAGAACCTTTCCTGATAATAAAAAAATAATCTAATCACACCCAAGGTAAAAAAAAAAAAAAAAAAAAAATGCATCCCGGTACTGACAAACTCTATTTTCTTGCCCCACAACAGCGACAGAAGATGGCCAGCTGAACACTTGTTGCGACGCTAACCAGGTCAACATTCTCAGCAACTCCATCAACTTGCTCAAGATGTTCCTGAATCGGTGCCCGGCCTGCCTGAGGAACCTTCGCATCCCTTTCTGCTACATGACGTGTGCTCCCAACCAGGCCGAGTTCCTCCAGCCAGTGGTAAAGGAAGCAGCCAACTTCTCCGCCAAGAGAGGTCAGTATGTGTGTGTGTGTGTGTGTAGTGTTGTTATTGGAGAGAGAGAGAGAGAGAGAGAGAGAGAGAGAGAGAGAGAGAGAGACTTAATACATTTGACTTAATCGTATATGAGAGAGAGAGAGAGAGAGAAAAAAAAAACACTACTTTTTTATTTCGTTTTTAATTATTCCAGTACAGGAAATAATGTGTGATAAGGGTAAATCAAGCGAGAGAGAGAGAGAGTAAACAAACAACACCAACCCTTCTCATGCTGTATTTGTTTTTATCACTGCAGGAAAGGAAATGGTGACAGATATCAAATTCTACATTTCTAAGGACTTTGTAGATAAGCTGTACGCCTCTTGCCGCGATGTCTTGGCTCCGTCCACCAATAGCAGAGTGATGGGTGAGTGTGTAGTAGTAGTAGTAGTAGTAGTAGTAGTAGTAGTAGTAGTAGTAGTAGTTGTTGTTGTAGTAGTTGTTGTAGTAGTAGTAGTAGTAGTAGTAGTAGTAGTAGTAGTAGTAGTTGTAGTAGTAGTAGTAGTAGTAGTAGTAGTGGTGGTGGTGGTGGTGGTGGTGGTGGTAGTTGTTGTTATAGTAGTAGTAGTAGTTGTAGTAGTAGTAGTAGTAGTAGTAGTAGTAGTAGTAGTAGTAGTAATAGTAGTAGTAGAAGTAGTGATGGTGATAGTAGTAGTAGTAGTGGTAGTAATAGTAGTAGTAGCAGCAGTAGTAATATTAGAAATACATTGCACAACGTTTTGAAAGATATAGAAAAAAAAAAATAATAGAAACAAATAGTTCCATCCACATCTTATCAATATAAAGCACACAAAATTTTTCTTTTCCTAGAATATGTTGTCCTTTTGTCAGATTTGATACAGTATTCTCTGCCTCAACAGTTGCCTAACATGGAAAGCACAACATCTTAAGAGGGTTTTATCTCACCCTAAACATTTCTCACTTGCAGATCCTCATAACATTTTGAATTGATGGTCGTCACACACACACACACACACACACACACACACACACACACACACACACACACACACACACACACACACACACACACACACACACACACACACAGCCCCTTGACCTGAAACTTGGTGCCTGCTTAACCTCTTCAGTACCATGACACATTTTCATATTTATTCTGCTTACTATTCTGGTGATTTTATACAACTTCAGAAACTTATGTGGGGATTGAAATTGTGAAGACTCTTGCCATTAATCTTCTGACCTCCATAGACCCTTGCTAATGTCAATAAAATGGTCTAATCGTACACAAATCTCAAGGTAAAAATGCGTCCCAGTACCGAAGAGGTTAACATGGTCATTTTGTACAATTTCCCAAGTGTCTGCCCTTAAGAATCACATGCTAACTTTTTGGTATTTGTAACTTTATCCTTCCTGCTTTAGTTTATTTTTATGGTACATTTTTTTATTCTGTTCGTCGAGTAATCATGTGAATAAGTTTGTGTAACCTTGGTCCTTATCTCATGGCAGTAACAGAACACAGACAGCCTTAGTTAGTGGTTCAGTTTTATTAGTCTACATATTCCATCATTATTAACATTTTTGGTTGTATTTGTATGTTCTGTTCTTCCTGTTTTTGGTGTAAGAGGAACAAGAGAGGTGACAGTAACTTCCCTTGCAGTGCTTTCTTATTCTCTTCCTTGTTTTCTGTCTCATATCTTTGCCTCTTCATTCTCTTCATGCTTTTTTCTCATATCTACTCCTTTCATTCATCATGCTTTCTTACCCTCATGTCCTCTCCTGCTTCTGTTCCTCTCTCTGCTTTCACCTTTACTCTCCTCTATCTCTCATGTTGGCTTGTCACACACACAAGTGGTGTCAGCAAAGAATGTGCATAGCTTTAAAGAAAAATTGGATAAGTGTAGATATGGAGACGGGACCACATGAGCGTAAAGCCCAGACCCTGTAAAACTACAACTAGGTAAACACACACACACACACACACACACATACGCCTGGTAGCTCAGTGGTTAGAGCGCTGGCTTCACAAGCCAGATGACCGGGGTTCGATTCCCCGGTCGAGTGGAGATATTTGGGTGTGTCTCCTTTCACGTGTAGCCCCTGTTCACCTAGCAGTGAGTAGGTACAGGATGTAAATTGAGGAGTTGTGACCTTGTTGTCCTGGTGTGTGGTGTGTGCCTGGTCTCAGGCCTATCCGAAGATCGGAAATAATGAGCTCTGAGCTCGTTCCGTAGGGTAACGTCTGGCTGTCTCGTCAGAGACTGCAGCAGATCAAACAAACAGTGAAACACACACACACACACACACACACCATCTTGCAAGTCAGTTTATGTTTCTATTTTTCCTCCTTCATGTTCCTCAATGCTTCTCTTATTTCCTTCACTTCATCTGTACAGTGCTGTGTCAGTCCATTGTTGCATCACCAAGTCACTCAGTTAATCACCCTTCCTCTCCTCCTCCTCCACTCATGTTAGGATTTGTCTTGTGCTTTTAAATCCCTTCAACTTACAAAGACTAGTACTTTTCAAAGAACACTAGAGATGAGCTGGATTTTTGTAGTATTTCTTGCATCATGACACAGAATCCTAGTTATGCAATCTTAACATTCTTAACACTCTTGAAAACCTCAATAATTTCCACTAGAGCCTCTTAAAATAGTTGAGGTCATGCAAGGAAATGTATAGGAATTTGGGGCATTATTTTAAGTCTTCCCATCAGTCAATTAACCGTCTTTCTCTCCCTCACCAGGTCTGTTCTGTGGGCACTGGGGCGCTGCACAGTGCACGGGCTCTCGCCTCTTTGACTACCTGGGAGACTTTGAGAAGAATGAGCACACTCCCATCAACATTCAGTACCAGTATCTCAAGGACACCTCGGAGATCCCTGAAGGCGTCATCCCACTCAACCGAACTGTCCAGCCCTGTGATAAGGACCTTGGGGTACGTACACTCACTCAACAACTCTCCAAACACAGGGAAATTCATGAGTGGTTAGAAAAATAATTCCAACTTCCTTGATAGAAATCGATATCTGTAAGAGACCAAGAGATGCGATAAGAAGAAATGTAGTGGTTCTGAAGGCAAAGTGTACATATATGGAGCCAGGACTGCATGTGTACCTCTGACTTTACATGCTGGATAAAGACACACAACTACTGAGAGAGATTTGAAGTGACTAGATGCAAAAAATGGTTCATGTGAGGAGTGTTCTTGTATGTGAAGGCAAGTGAGAGTTATACCAGTGAAGGGATGAGACTGTATGTATATATATTTTTTTTTCCTTCACATCACAACTGGGTAAACACACACACACACACACACACACACACACACACACACACACACACACACACACACACACACACACACACACACACACACACACACACACACGTTCATTGGTGCAACAAGTTAAACAGACACTTCAAACTGTTTACGGGATGAGTTGATGTGATGAACGTTTCAGAGTTAGCGGTGGAGTGTGTGTGTGTGTGTGTGTGTCATGACGGAGGGAAGGAACACAGAATGAACACAAGAAAAACAGTGGCTGGACTTATTCTGTCAAGATGCTGTTTGGTCAATGAAGATTAACACACACATACACAAAAACAAAGTGGAGAATAGAAATAGAAAAGCACATACAAGTAACCTTAAAGTAAATCATATATGCACACACACACACACACACACACACACACACACACACACACACACACACACACACACACACACACACACACACACACACACACACACACACACACACACACACACACACACACACACACACACACACACACACACACACACACACACACACACACACACACACACACACACACACACTTACATTTAAAGAAAAGTATGACAATCTAGTATTAATAAAACAATGAAGATAAAAAGGTAAAAACAAACACATCCCGTGACTCCAACACCCAAAACAAGACTTGAATTGCTGACTACATAAAAACAAAATGACTAACCTGACTCATGCAGTAAAGGAACAAACCATGAGAACACAACCATGCTGACACTTCACCACTCAAACCTCACAAAAATACAGGCCAAAAATTGTGTGTTTTTCAGAAGAGCATGACACAAACTAAACCATATCTATCCAAACCTCACCAAAATACAAACCAATATTTGTGTGTGTTTTCAGTAGAACATGTCACAAACACAGACTAAACTGTACCACTCAAACCTCATGAAAATATAAGCCAATAATTGTGTGTGCTTTTCTGGTGGTTATGCCACAAACATACCAAACCGTACAACCCAAATCTCATCAGAATACAAGCCAATATTTGTTCGTGTTTTCAAGAGAACATAATTATTACAAACACAAACTAAACCTCACCACTCAATTCTCATCAAAATATGCCAATAATTGTGTGTTTTTCAGGAGCTTATGCCACAAACACATACTAAACCATACCTGCCCAAACCTCACAAAGATACAAGCCAATATTCCTGTGTCTTTCAGGAGAGCATGGCGTGTTCATGTGCGGACTGCCACAGCTCCTGCCCCATCATCCCCGACACGTGGGACGCTCCTGGTGAACCTTGGATCATGTTTGGGTACGACGGTCTAGCGGTGGCGATGGCGCTCACTGCTATCCTCTTCTCCATCACCTTCCTGGTCATCTTTGCCTATTGCCACAAGAGGAACAAGAGATACACAGGTAGGAAGACTGTAGGAGGTGTGTTCTTTACTGTGTCACCTCAGAGGTTCCCTAGAGGAGTCGTATACAGTGAGTGGTGTTGTGGTTGTGGTGCTGTCAAGGTCATTGGTGAAACTGTTTCTGATTTTCTTTTTTCTGCTTTATGAAGGAAGTGGAAGTCGATTATCTCATTATGTCATAGATTACAGAATAAGAAAGAGTAGAGATATACTGCAATAATATCATAGGAGGTGAAACATGTGGGCAATCAGTGTGTCATTACCTTGCGATGATTGCAGAGGAGGTGAAGGTTCTGGTGTTGGTGTCAGAGGTTCTAGATAGCCCACAGCTGAAGCCTCTCCCAGGTAGATAAGGTTGACCAACGCTTGCAATAGCATCTGCTGGTATAAGCACCTGTGCTGGTCGCAGGTGGAAGGTTCAGCAAACTCTCAGTGAAGTAGTGTCAGTGGTGCCTTCTGGAGGGTGTGCGAAGGTGCCTATTCACAGATTCTGTTGCAACTGTCGCCTCACTGCATGCCGTGTGGTGTGATGGTGTGGTGTGTGTGGCAGTGTTGGTGTGAGCTGCGGTCATCCACTTATTGTTACATAGACAACTGGAAATTAATGACTAATAACACTTTGCTGTGAGAGAAAAGGTGTCATTTGTAACAAGCCTAGACAAGTGAAGATTAATGACTAATAACCTTTGTGCTATGATAAAAAAAGGTGCCATTTGTAACAGGCATAGAAGTGAAAATTAATGACTAATAACTCATGTGTTGTGAGGTAAAAGATGCCATTTGTAACAGGTACAGAAGTGCAGTGTTTTTATGAAGTCTCCCTCCCCAGTCACACACCTTCCCAGCATTAACTCCTGTACCCCAATATGCAATGGTTCCAGCACTAACAATAGTGTATGGAATCTTTATAAACACCTATGTTACAAAAAGAAGGGCTTAGTACTCTAGGAAGCTCAGTTCAGAGTAGTAGGTGCCATCTCCTCATCTCCCTTCCTTATCTGTTCCAATGCCTTGTCTTGCCTGTGTCCTGAGTATTTAGAAGCTCACAGTCTCCCTGGGACACCTCACTTCCTTAGCTTATTGCTGCCATGTCTTGCTGTGAATGCTGATACACTAATACTTGGAAAGGTTGGATTTTTCAGGTGTTAGTATATTCAGCCAAGTATCTGGAAGTTCACAGTTTCAAGTTTGGCTAGTTGATATGAAGGCAAAATATGTAGAAACAGTGTAATGTGGTTGATGTGTCTGAGAGTGGTGGAGGCTGACGGTGATGTGTTGGCAGCTGTGATGGTGGAGCGCAGCATGAGGCACCCTGAGGAGATCCGCACCGCCGTGGGCCGCCGCCTGGCCAACCTGTCCGTCACCCAGGCACAGTACGCTGGCGAGGACGAGAACTCACTCCTGCACGGTGAGGCAACACTTGTCTTTGGTGGCAGTGAGTCGCTGCCTTGGTGTGGCCAGTCTGTCCAGGAAAATCTTAATTTCTTTCTAGTATTGCATTGTGAATATGAGTATGTATGTAATGTAATAACTGAAGATAAATGAGGAGAAGCATTTTAAAGCAGAATTTGTAACTTTATATAGAAAGACTATTCACAATTGGAAGATATTAATACCATATGTTAAATTTAAAAAATCAGTGAGTAGATAGCAGAATAATAGTATTTGTATATGTGAGCTGAAGTGCTCATAATCTCTATAAGAAGCAACAAAAGTTGTCTTCCAGGAGATAAGTACATTGATTCTTATTAGATACAACAAAGGCAGGGGAAGGTACCTGTAGTGTTGCAAAGACATGAGACATGTGCACTGCCACTTCTGAACTATCTTCCCTTCCCGTCCCTGGCCAGGCCGCCCCACCATGGAGATGCCGGAGATAGTGATGCACGATGAGCTGTCCCTGTCTGAACGCATCACCAACTGGACCCAGACTACTGTGGACCACCTCTTCACCAAGTGGGGCACCCGTGAGTACTTCCCTGCCAGACTGAAGCAGGAATGTTGTGACTCTGACTGTCATTGGTGCCTTGTTGACTCACTTGGTCTCATTTTTTTTCCTTGGAGAGCACGTAGTGAGTGTTGGTTCTGTCTGCAGTGTGTGCGTGTCACCCCTGGAAGGTGATGGGCATCGGTCTCATCCTGGCTATCTCGCAGTGTGTCGGGATATTCTTCTGGCAGATCACCACCGATCCTGTTGACCTTTGGGCCGCCCCCAACTCCCGCTCCCGCATTGAGAAGAACTACTACGACGAAAACTTTGAGCCTTTCTACCGCACGGCTCAGATCTTCATCCGTCCGCTGGGCATTGAGAGTGTGAGTTGCTGGCCTGCGGGGCCGCTGGGTGGAGTGTTGTGGGTGTCTATTGTGCTCACAGAAAACTGCTTTGTGCTGTAGAAACACTTGAGTGATGTGACACATGTACACTGTCAGGATTGCTTACTGATTCTCTTTGTGAAATAAGATTGTTTCTTTCCCTTTCAAAATGTGATGCTTTAAGAACATATGGATGAATAATGCAACATGAGTAACCAGGAATCTTGACACCATTGATGTTTGACCTTGAATTGTTTTGTTCAGTTTGAGTCGGGGAATGACACGTATGGCCCCGTGTACAACAAGACCTTCCTGATGGAGGTGCTGAGACTGCAGAACTACCTGGCCAATGAGGTGAGGCACTCTTCAGGAGGTGTGGCTTGCATTACAGATGGTCACGGGTTCATTCACCGTGGCTACAACAACAAGCAAATTTTGAATGATGATCCTACTTTTTTACTGCATTAGAGCAGAAATGCTTCTCCTTTGTAATTGTTGGTGATCTTGTTTTAAGTGCATAGACAAAACCAAGAAACTGAACCTTACTGTTAGTCATTGTCTGACCTTGTGACCTCTGTCCCTGACCAGCTGGTGGCCACAGTTGGGGAGCAGGAGGTGCGGCTGTTTGACATCTGCAACAAGCCCATGGCACCTGACAATGAGAATTGCAACATCCAGTCCATCCTCAACTTCTGGCAGAACAGTGAAGGGAAACTGAAGAAATCCAGTGAAGAGCATGCCAAGAAGTGCATGAGGTAAGCTTGTGTCTGCTGTGGTCATGGTGCATCATTGTGTTATGGCAAGGCACAACACAAGACCAGGAGGAACATGTAGGGAGTTTTTCCTCTGTCATTTCCATGGTAGATGTGTGTGTGTGTGTATGTGTGTATGTGTGTTTGAGTGTGTGGTAAACAATAACAGTATACCAGGAAAGGAATAACTTACATTTTCATCTTTTCACAACACAAAACACTAACCTTGTCATTGTTTTCCTTTCAGCAATGCCTTCCAGACAGAGTGCATGGGGAGCTACGGTGGTCCTGTGCTGCCTCACGTGGCGCTGGGTGGCTTCCTGGATGACAATGAAACCCTCACTGACAACCCCAACTACCTCAAGGCGGACACTCTCGTCATCACCTTCCCCATCAACAACTACTTTAACAAGTCCCTCCTCAAACCAGCGCTGGCCTGGGAGAAAGCGTAAGTGTTCTTGTCCTCTCTGTCCCATCTTAGGAATACTCTCTGCTCTCTCAGCACGACTGTTTCCAAAGGCCACAGAGATAATTGACCAGGTTCTTTAAGCTACTCCTGTGTTGTTAATAATATAGAAATCTTGTTAATCTATCCCTAGAACTATAAAAACACTTTCTGTTCTCTCACCATGACTGTTTTCAAAGGCCACGGAGATAATTAGCTGAGATTTCAAGATTACTTTTCCTGTGTAGAAATGTAGAAATCTTGTTAATCTGTCACTAAAACTATAAAACATTCTCATAAACTCTATGTAACTTATTAAAAGACCCATATTCAGAAACACTGTGCTCTCTCATCATGTCTGTTTTGAAAGACCACAGAGATGAGAGCTAAGCCAGGTTCTCAAGACTACTTTAGCTAATGATATAGAAATCTTGTTAATCTGTCTCTATTACTATAAAAACGCCTTTAAAAATTCTTGTAGCCACAGCTAGAGCCTTTTGAAATGTGGTGGCGAATGTTTGTTTTGTTCGTTTTTCATTAGTGTGAGAGTAACATTGCTATTTACTTCTATTTCACCAGGTTCAACAATTTCCTCATCAACTACACCCACCCCATGATGGACATCGCCTTCCGCTCAGAACGCTCCATTGAGGACGAGCTGCTGAGGATGAGCAAGTCCGACCTGCCAACTGTCATCATTTCCTACGTCATCATGTTCCTGTACATCGCCCTGGCACTCGGACACACCAACCAGCTCACACGCCTCCTGGTGAGACAAGGGGGGGTCGGACTCTGTGATCTTGTACCTGCTGCTGTGTTTATTGTCATCATCTCTTGTAATCTTTTTTTTTCTATTTTTTTTTTTTATGCAAGAGAAGTTGGCTAAGGGAAAAAAAAAAAAAAAAAAAAAAAAAAAGAAAGAAAGAAAAAAAAAGCCCACTTGATTGCCAGTTTCCTTAAAGATGATAAGTTATTTGTATGTATGTTATTTCTTAACTTTTATTTTTTATTTGTTATGCTAATTCATCATCCTGTATCCTCAAAAATTGGCAAGGACTTTATGCCAAAATGTCAGAAGATAGAAGACTTGTGTTGCAGTGATGAGAAGAACAGGCAATAGAGACATAGATTGATGGTATCTTTGCTTCCTGCTCCAGATCTCCACCAAGGTGACGCTGGGCCTGGGTGGCGTCCTTATTGTGCTGGTGTCTGTGTGTGCAGCTGTTGGCTTCTATGGCTATGTGGGCGTCCCCTGCACCATGCTGATCATTGAGGTGAGCCGAGGAGATGCATGCGTTAGTGTGGGAGAAAATGGAGTTACGTTAAGTGGTATTTGTAACGGCTCATACTTGGAGATCTGTTGACTTGCATTTATTGCCACTTAAGCGAAAAATTTCTTCTTCCATGAACAGTTAACCTTGCAACTCTTGGATATTTAACATGTGAAATGGGGTTATGGTGAGTGGTATTTGTAGCAGCTTTTACTCAGAAACTCATTGACTCATGTTTCCACTCAAACAAAAAAATATTCATTCCCTGTAAAACTTTACCTCCTAACCCTTGCAGTTTCAACCCCTTCATTGTTACGGCTGTCACATGTCAACTGTCAGAGTACCGTTAAGGAAGTATTTGTATGGACACTTAGAATAAAAACTAATAGGTAAGTGTCTCCAAACCTCATCTATGAAAGGGTTCAGACCATAGGAAGAGGGAAACAGAATCAGGCAGGCCATTCCAGAGGGTAGTAGGGTCAATGCAGTGGTTGGTGTTGTGTTGTGCAGGTGATCCCGTTCCTGGTGTTGGCGGTGGGTGTGGACAACATCTTCATCCTGGTGGAGGCGTACGCTGACCTGGACCGCAATGAGGATGACACACGGCCGCAGCTGATTGGCCGGGCGGTGGGGGCAGTGGGGCCGTCCATGCTGCTCTCCTCCATCTCTCAGTCCTGCTGCTTCTTCTTGGGTCAGTCTCCTTCACTTAGTAAACTCTCTTCCTTCCCGACTCCTTTGCTTAATAAACTCGCCTCTTCTTAACTTCTCTATTCTTTTCTTCTCAACTCTCTTCTTTCCTGACTCTTTTCCTCAGTAAACTCTTTTATTTTTTTATTCTTTTCTTCTATTCTTTTCTCTGATTCTTTGCTTCTTAGTAAACTCTTCTATTATCTTCTCAACTCTCTTCCTTCCCAACTCCTTTCCATTGTAAACTTTTCCTTTTCTTCCTTCTCAACTCTCCTCCTTTCCTTAGTAATCTCTATTCTTGTCTTCCTTCTCTTGTGTTCCTTTGTTTAATTTTTCTTTTAATTTCTCCTCCCCTGCATTATTTATTATACATTATTTAATAAGCTTTGTTCCTCACTTTCTTTTCTCCTTTCCTCCATCCATATTTTCCTTAGTAAATTGTATTCCTTCCTTCCTTCCTTTTGTTCTATTTGTTTCCCTTTTCTTTAATTTCCATCTGTCCTTCAATCTCATCATTCTTTCTCCCTTTTTGTCTCATTGCAAATACATGTGCCTATAAACTAATCCCTAGAACTTAGAAAGAATATCAAATTACTCCAATAATTTAAGGAATGTCAGTTATAATGAGTCAGAGAAGCAGAGGAGATGAAAGACAGACAGTGTTGTAGAAGTGAAGTGTGAGTGGTGACATGTGGTGTGTTGTGTTGGTGCAGGTGCCTTGTCGGACATGCCAGCAGTGCAAGCGTTCGCCATGTATGCCGGCATGAGTCTGCTGATCAACTTTGTGCTGCAGATGACCCTCTTTGTCTCACTATTTTCCCTGGACGTCATGAGGGAAGAGGTCAGTCGGGGAGGCTTCTCTGCACTGCTTGGGAATCTTGGTTTAGTGCAAAGGAGTTTTATAGTAGTAGTAGTAGTAGTAGTTGTAATAGTAGTAGTAGTAGAAGTAGTCTTTTGACAAAATTTAACTAGTATAAGAATTAATGTTTGTCCAACTTAAAAAAACAATAACATTTTGTGGAAGAGTAAAATCTAATCCCAAAGCAAGCAGAGGAACTTTAGAAAAACTATAAAAACTACAAAAAAAGCATAAGAAATATTGAATAGTAGATTAAATGATGACACTTTATGGCCATTGTTACAGTACTGTTGTTTCTATCAGTTTTGGTGATATGTACACACAATGCAATACTCTCTTGTAACTCAACTAGAATGTGTAGAAATGTCCCTAACTCTTCACTCTCTTTCTATATTCAGGACAACCGCTTTGACGTGTGTTGCTGCATCCGCCAGAACAAGGTGGAGAGGGACACAGAGACCAGGTTCCTGCACAAGGTATGTTCCTGAGCTCACCTGTCAAGTGGGTTACCTGTAGCTTGGTGAGAGAATGGTGCTGGAGTATGCATGAAGTGTTTACAAGTGCTTATCCTCTATTGAAGCTTTAGGCAGACGGTAACTCAAAATACCATGACTGTAGATAATAAATACAGCATCAGCAAGGTATTTTATTCCTTTGATGGTATGTTACTAATCTGTTTGAATGAAGCACATGAAACCATAGGTATAGAAACAAGAGAAGAACATAATACAATGAGGGAAGATGCAAGAGACTGTCAGGCCTGCACATGACAGTCCCTGCATGAGCAAATGCTACTTAATTCCATCTATAATTCCTATCCATGAATTTATCTTATCGTCTTTTAAAACTCACTATTGACTCACCACCAACAATGTGATTACTGAGTCCGTTCCATTCATCAACACTGTTAGAGAACCAGTTCTTTCCCATTTCTTTCCTAAACCTGAATTTGTTAAGCTTAAACCTGTTATTTCTGGTTATATTTTGGTTACTGATCATAAGAATTTAGAAATTAAACATTAACCCCTTCAGTACTGGGACATATTTTTACCTCGAGATTTGTGTACGATTAGATGATTTTATTGACATTAGGAAGAGTCTATGGAAGTCAGAAAATTAATGACTAGAGTCTTCACTATTCTAATCCCCACATGAATTTTTGAAGCTGTATAAAATCACCAGATGGTAAGCAAAATGAATATGGAAACGTGTCGTGGTACTGAAGGGGTTAAGTGCAGGAAAATAACGTAAAGAATCACCAATGATCTTTGTCTGACGTTGATCCTTTTCTCTGCCCAGCTGTTTGAGACGACATATGCACCGTTCCTGATGAAGCCATGGGTGCGGGCCGTGGTGATCGTGGCCTTCATGTTCTGGGTGTGCACGTCGGTGGCCATGGTGCCACACATTGAGATCGGCCTAGAGGAGGAGCTGTCAATGCCGGATGACTCATATGTCCTCAAGTACATCGAGGTGAGCGGAGATGTGAGGCTGTGTTGTTTGAGGTTAGGTTAGGTTAGGTTAACTGTCCTTGGTGGTATTTACATTAGGTTAGGTTAGGTTAACTGTCCTTGGTGGTTGATTTTTGCTTCCTCAGGTGTATAGATTAGGTTAAGTTAGGTTAGATTAAGGTTAGGTTAGCTGTTCTTGCTGGTTTTTTTGCTTCCCCAGGTTAGGTTTGGTTAGGTTAGATATAGGTTAATTGTCCTTGCTGGTTTTTGCTTTCTCAGGTTAGGTTAGGTTAGGTTTGGTTAGCTGTCCTTGGTGTTTCTTGCTCCCTCAGGTGTATAGATTAGGTTAGGTTAGGTTGGCTTGGGTTAGGTTAGCTGTCCTTGATGGTTGAGTTTTGCCTCCTCAGGTATGTAGAGATGAGTGGAGGAGCTGTGAGGTTGCCTTGTTTTGTTTTATGTATCATTTTTTTTTTTCATCATTTTATTTTTGTATTTGTTTGTCTTGTCATTGGTTTATTGTGAGGATTTTTTTTCATTTACTTGATCTTGTTCTTCTTGTTCTTGTTTTTTTTTAGAATATTGCAGTGTTACATTTCTTCTTATTCTTTGCATCATCCTTTTCCTTCATCTCTTTCTTCCCTTTCATTGTCTCAACACACTGAGCACAAGGCAACTCACTGACACACCACATCTAGTCAGCCTTTCACTATATTTCAAGGGGCAAGAGGGTGGAACACTAACATAGGGCTATGAGAGGTGATCTATTCATTAATGTTGCTCTGTAAGGGTGATCTATTCCTTAATGTTGCTTTGTAAGGGTGATCTATTCCTTAATGTTGCTTTGTAAGGGTGATCGATTAAATGTTGCTTCCTATCCCCCTGCAGTACCTCAAGAAGTTTGGGTGTGTGGGTCCCCCGGTGTACTTTGTCCTCAAGGATGGCTACAACTTCACTGACCTGGACATGCAGAATAAGATATGCTCGCACTTAGGCTGCAACAAAGACGCCTTGCTCATCCAACTGAAGCTCGCCTCTCAGATTCCCAACAGGTAATGAGTGAATGTTATTGAAGTGTGTTGTCTATTTCTTCAGACATATTAGAAGCATTCAGTGTTTGTGCTCTAGGATTGAGTCAGTGAGGAAATGGCCACATTCTAAAGAGGTGTTTGGTGCATTGTACTGTTTTTTTGTGGTTTGTTATGGCTTTCTTTGCTTACATCAGTGCCAGTTGTTAGTTGTAGTTTAGTGTTACCTTTTTATGGTGTCTTCCAGGACCTACATTGCTGTGCCGTCATCTGCCTGGATCGACGACTACTTTGAGTGGTCTGTGGAGGACAAGCGCTGCTGCCACAAGGACGAGAATGGCACCTTCTGTCCACGGGAGATGGAGGACTACAGCAATGACAAGGTGCTCGACATGGAGGAGGAAGAAAAACCAGATTACAGTGACGGGGTGGACTTTGATGAAATGTTTAACAACTTATACGATTATGATTATACTTACGGGGACTTGGACCTGGAGTATGACATTATAGACAACCCCAAGCACAAGCACAAGCAGCACAAACAGCACAAGCAGCCCAAGCCAGCATACATCGAGGACATCTACAACTATGACTACAGTTATGGTGACATGTCGGTGGATTACAACAGTGGCATGCCTCCCAAGGGAGAACATGAGGTGTCCGGTGACGACGGCTGGCCTAGCAACAGCAAGGACCCCTCAGAGACAGGCAGGGCTCACAGGAAACACCACAAGGAGCCCACCACCCCGGCCTGCCAGCCCTGCAACATCAACATCCTGCCCAACAACCCCTTCCGCCCTGAGCCTGAGTTGTTCAACCAGTACTTGCCCATGTTCCTGAAGGACAACCCTGATATGTACTGCCCCAAGGCTGGACATGCAGCGTATGGACAGGTAAGACACCATACACTCACACTTCTTTTGTCTCTTAACTTTTCTCCCTTTTCTTATTGTTTTTTTGTCTTATTGGTGTATTTACTGTTCCTTCACTTCCACCCTCAACTGTCACAACCTTCCCTCTGCAACTGGACCTTCAAATACCTCAACTTTCTTCCATTTGTCATCTGCAGAGTGTGAAGATCCACTATGATGAGTCAGGGAACCCCATCACCGGTGCCAGTGTATTCATGACATACCACACAGTCCTGCGCAACAGTTACCAGTTCTATGAGGCGCTGCGCTCAGCCCGGGCCATCGCTGACAACATCACCCGAACCCTCAACCTGGTGGAGAAGGATGGCAAGCTAGTGCCAAGCGGGGAGACCAGATATGAGGTGTTCCCTTACAGGTGAGGCTCTCTCCGCTCTGAACCAGCCCATGCACAAAGTCAATTGGGATTCATGAATGATTTGAGTATAGTCATTCAACCTTTGTCAGTCGAGGGTTGCAGTCATTTCTGTTTTATAATTTGATGCCTTTTTAACATTTTGTGGTGATTTCTTTTTTCTTCTCATTGTGGTACAGCAGTGGTAGTTTATGAGGAGTTGAGTATAATAAGCCACTTGTGACTTTTGGCTTGCCTTGCAGTGTGTTCTACGTGTTCTTTGAGCAATACCTCACCATCTGGGAGGACACGGTGAGGATGCTGGGGATCTCCGTGGTGGCAGTGTTCTTCATCGTGCTATTCATGATGGGCTTTGACTTTGCCTCCTCCTTCATCATCCTGGTGATGGTGGTACTCATCCTCACCAACATGGGTGGACTCATGTACATGTGGAACATTTCCCTCAATGCGATCTCCCTTGTCAACCTCATCGTCGCCATTGGCATCTCAGTGGAGTTCTGCTCCCACACCACACGTGCCTTTGCCGTGAGTGAGGCCGACACGCGCATCATGAGGGCACAGAAATCCTTGGTGCGCATGGGACCCTCGGTGCTGTCTGGCATCACCCTCAGTGACATGGGTGTGGTGGTGCTCGCCTTCGCTAACTCCAAGATATTCCAGGTAAGGAGTGGCATTGCAGTGTGTGGTGTATGGTGTGTGGTGTGTGGTTTATGATGTATAGTGGAGGAGTTTTCAGTGTGTCTGGTTGTGTGCAAGTTTAGGTATATTAGACACACACTTGCTTGACTTCAGTGAGTTGGTGTGGTGTGGTGTAGTATGGTGTGCTGTGGTGTGGTGTTGGTGATAGTGATGGTGGAAATAATTGTGTATATGAACAATGTGATGGCAGCAGTGGTGTAGTGCGGTGAAGAACATGATGTGGTGTGATGTGCTACTGATTGTAAGGAAATTTAGTATTATTTATTTGTCCAAGTTTTCTTTAACAAGCAAAAACATATGAATTAAAAAAGCACTTCACTAGATAAACATTAAGAACTTAGAGTATCAGAAACTGTGGACATGACAGCCTGAAGGGAGTCTAGTCACAAGGGTATTGACAACAGGTACAGCACTGTCTTGTTCCTCCTCAGGTGTACTACTTCAGAATGTACTTTGGAATGGTAGTGATTGGGGCGCTGCACGGCCTCATCCTGCTGCCCGTCCTGCTCAGCTTTGTTGGTGAGTCTGACACACACACACACACACACACACACACACACACACACACACACACACACACACACACACACACACACACACACACACACACACACACACACACACACACACACACACACCCAGTAGCTCAGTGGCAGAGCGCTGGCTTCACAAGCCAGAGGACCGGGATTCAATTCCCCGGCCGGGTGGAGATATTTGGGTGTGTCTCCTTTCACGTGTAGCCCCTGTTCACTTAGCAGTGAGTAGGTACGGGATGTAAATCGAGGAGTTGTGACCTTGTTGTCTCGGTGTGTGGTGTGTGCCTGGTCTCAGGTCTATCCGAAGATCGGAAATAATGAGCTCTGAGCTCGTTCTGTAGGGTAACGTCTGGCTGTCTCGTCAGAGACTGCAGCATATCAAACAGTGAAATACACAGTCACTAACAAACCTGCCTCATGTAATCATATTTGTCCCATCACACAATTCGTAAGAGTTATTCCTTGATGTTCCTTAATAAACCATCACACTTGACGGCTGAATAACAAAGTGAGTAAGAAGTGACACCCTTCCTCAGGTCCCTCAAGGCGTGTGGTCCGCAGCAACATGCCAGACCGAGCGGCCAACCCCAGTGGCTCCGTTAAGCTGGAGGACATGATTGTGGACGACCAGGAGCGGCAATGTCTCACAGCGACACACACGGCTACCATCAACACAGCGCCGCCCAAGTCCAGCAGCAGCAGCAGCAGCAGTGGCAGTTACCACTCCAGCACCCTGGACAACCCCAAGAAGAACACGCTGACCAACTCCGTCAAGAGCTCGCCGAGGAAAGGCAGCCGCATGTCCCTCAACCACAACTATGACGACATGGAGGACCTCAACAAGAAGAGCACTCCCTCCCGACACTCGTACACTCTGTCTCGCCACTCACTGGCCAAGACGGATGAGGAGCTAGAGAAGCTGGAGGAATGATGAATCTGGTTTGTGTACATCAGTGGCCATTTCATCATTTGTGACTTTATTTTTTTTCATTTTTTTTTATTTTGAAGTGGAGCAAAACAAAAAGCTAAGTCTGTGCAAAGTGAAGGAAAGTGAAGCATTGTTTTGCTGCTGCTCCATTCAGAACAGCATGGAATTAGCAAGGTTAGTCCAAGTTTCCAAGTTTTTTGAGAGACCAGTGAAGGTTGTCCAGTGAGATGAAGATGAGTCATGGCATGCTGTGGGAGTGTTTCAGTACTCTTGCTGTGCTGGAGTGTACAATGCAGAGGAGACACTTCCTGCTCACTCTGCTGTCCGGGTGGGATGCCGGCGGGAAAATGTGTGTGCAAGCCGAGACACCACAAAACTAAACAGGAACTAGTCTGGCAAGGCTAAGAGAGGCTGGTCCAGTGAAGCATATCAGTGAACTCTGTCTCATGTGCAGATGTGAGTCACTTCAGCCTCTTTCAGGGTATGTGTCCGTGTGTGTGTGTGTGTGTGTCGGTGTGTGTGCGTGGCAGCAAGAGGTCTGCACCATGCCACGGGGGATGCTGTTCTTCCTGAGGTGGACACAGATGTGGTTTGTTTGGAAAGTGTTATTGTGGAACATTCCAGTCAGGTGGTCCTGCCAAGATGTGACACACTTGGTATAGAATTGCTAATTTATTTGTATTGCAATAAGTTTTGAAAATAGTTTTGCTCAAGATAACTTAACCATTGCTAATTATCCTCTGTGTTCCTATTATGTGTTATTTCCAGTCAAGTGATTTAGTATTTATTTGTACTTGTATGTTTGTTTTTCCTGTACTTGTGAACCATGACACGCCGTATTATTCTGCGCCAAGAATGGATGACCCGGTGCGTCTGTGTTGATGATTGATTCTCTGTCCTGCATTGGAATGGCTATGTCTGTCATTGTATGTACTGTGATAACTGCAGTTAATTGAAAAATTGAATTGACATTTTAACACTAACAGTTTTGACATGTTAGACAGTCCTCAGTCCCCTCAGAGGTCTGGAGTGTTCTTTCAGTGCCCCTCAACATCCATGAGGGTCACATCGGTGCCTGGGGAATGCTGGGCAGTGGCTGCAATGCTGTGAGAGGCATGGCAGTGCCCAGATATGTCCCAGCTGTGACACTGGACCAGGCTGCTGGCCACTTCAGCCACATGAGTCCAATTCACATCACCTGGACAACACAAACAAGATCAGAGCAGTGTTGTGGTGATGTGTGGAAGCCACTCAGTATGTGTTGACATCGTTGCCACAATGACGGCTGGTTTCTTGCCTCAGGAATGTGGATGTTTCAAGTTTGTTGGCAAGAAAATTGAATATCTACACACCATGCCGGGATCTTAGGTGATTCTCAGTAATTGTGTCCTTTTGGCTGTCTCATGAAAGACGCAAGTAATTTAAAACTGTAGAGTGGTAAGATCTTAAGCACATGAGTGTCTACCAGCATTATGTGCAGACTGTTGTCACTCAGACTGTCATGTCTCACCATGGATGAAGACAAGAGAAGCAGCATGTTTATCTAAAGTCCACATTTGTCACAGTTCTGTACATATTTGGGTTAAGATTGTTGATAGTTCATATAACCTTGTCAAAGATCAGGACATCATCCCTCCTTCCAAACATGAGTCCAAAGTGTGTGTACCAGAAGGAATGCACAAGCAAGTGGCTGCTATGATAAAAGACATGCCAAGATCCCAAAGCTGTGACAGACAGAGCGACAGAGAGCAATACGTACACAACACAACACAACACAGCGTACTGAGCGTCATCATGTCCACACCAACCAAGTCCTGCACCACACTACCTAGTCTGACAACCGGCAATAGGCAGAACATATATGTAGGTTTTCCAAGGCTGACTACACCACTAACTATATAGCATTAACATGTCATTGCATACCATCCATCATCTTCATGCCAATCACGTGCCCAGGGAACAGGCCCTGCTGGAGCCCTTGTCCCTTGCAGGTCTCATTCTAAGGAGGAAGCCACCAGAGACAACCTGCCCACAGTCATCACCTCCATCTCTCCATTCTCTAGCCATGTATTGCTTGGTGCTGGCTGGCTGGTGTCTCTCTCTGGTGTGCTGCCTCCTCCAGTGCCTCAGAATTTAGTGTAGGAATGGATAAATGCTGTAACTTTTTTTATTCTTTTTTTCCTGATGCACCTGATGTTGACAGTGTTGTGGTTTTCTTCCTCAGAAGGTGTGTAGGGTGAAACATTGAGCTTGTGTGTGTGTGTGTGTGTGTGTGTGTTTGTAGGGTCAGGGAATAAGGAAGCTTCACCCCCTTCAGTGACTGCTTGGAGGCAGCCAGTCATACATACAGTATCTTGAATGTCTTGAGGAAATCACAATGCTTGAGTTTTGGTGCAGCGATCGTTGTTATAGCAGCAACATATCAGACCTTCCAAGTGTTGAACATAATGTAAGAAGTCTGATGTTTTTGTAGCTTTGTATCATTGTGAAGGTTGCCAGGCACACAATAGGGAGCTTGGGAGCCCTGTTGTAGTGAGGATGTACCAGTGGTGGAGTCCAGTGCTGTTCAGGGAGGTGACAGATGCCTCTTGTCAGAAGGATTTAAAGTTCAATCTCACTCTCAATGAGATCAAAGCATCCTGAGTTGCAAGTGATGGTATTTCACTGGCATTTGTAAGCATTCACATAATCAAAAATTTCAATTACAACTGAAGATGAGGAGGAGGAGGAGATGCAAAGTGTGCATAGACAGATTCATTCTCAAGTTTGAAGACTGACTTAAAGATGCGACAATTTGGCTTGACACTTTAGCCAAGTGTCACAGTGTTAACGACTGAATGCTGCTGTTTTCAATGCTGTGTCGTTGCAGTAGATCCAAGACCACTACTGAAAAGGTTATGTCTTCTTGTTGCCTCAGAATAGTAAGCAGGTTTGCAATCCTCTTCCTGCAATATTAAGTACAAAAAATTAATTCAAGTAGTCTTGTTCAGATTTTCATTTCATACTAATCACTCTTCCTCAACTGGAGGCCGAGAACTGACAGCTTGATTGGCAAACTGAGAGACCGTGAGTGCACCGTGACCAGGTGTGCACTTTATGTAGTGGTCAGAAGACAGTGACAGGAGGTGATGAGTGCGTCATTGTTGGTTGTGCAGGTGGCACAGTCTTGCAAGGCGTTGTGGAGAACAGAGGCATCATGTTGAACGTCATTGGAGGAACATGCACACCTGACCCGTATTATCATATGTCTGTCTGTCATGCTTGTGTCCAGTGGTCTGACTTTTAATATCTATAACATATATTACTATTGAACTTTGTAATTGATGTGCTTGAAATTAGAAGGGAGAGAAGAGGGCCTGGAAGCCAGCGCCAGTGCCCTGCCTCCTCCAAGGTCTAGAGTGTGAGGCCGTTACCTTGAAAGTAATGAAGGAATTCGTGGGGTTCTGACAACACAAAGCTTGAGTTGTACCTCCTCCTAACACAAATGTGAAAAAAAAGCCTTCTAGATTAACTTATAAGCCATTGTGAGAGAAAACAGGTGCAAGATTAGAAAATTTTCCAGTGTAAAGTAATTGATGGATCTAAAGACTGTAATGGCAAGTAAGGGTAACTGTAACCAGTGTGGGAAGGGCTTGGTAGTTCAGTGCAAAGAACATCATGGAAGAAAATGGAGAGGTAGGATTATAAAATGTGCTGCTTGAATTGGAGTAAATGAATCATTGACTAAAGAATGCATGTTGAGAGATGCATTTGTGTAACAGTGAAGTGTTGGTGTGAGTGAGAATGATGGTGTACATGAGGGCAAAAGAACAGAGAGAGAGAGAGAGAGAGAGAGAGAGAGAGAGAGAGAGAGAGAGAGAGAGCTGTGTTTACTCTTCCTAGAGGATTCTTAGGGATGGAGTTTAAAGTTAAGGGGGCTTGACACAAGATACCCCAGCAATGGTATGATGTTATGGAGTGTTCAGTGTTTGTATCTGTGTTGCTACTGTATGTGAATTGACCTGACGCTGTAGACCTTGTCCTTCTCCACCTGCCACACGCTTATCACTCGCTACCACAGCCTCACCCCAGCTGGTCTTGGTGAGTCAGGAGTGTAGGTAGTGTACTGTAGATCCACTTCTCATTAAGGAGTAATAATAATAATGCTGATAAACTATGATGATAATAATAATAATGATAAACTATATTTTCTCAAGCCATTGCACTATTTTTGGGAAAGCTGCATAACTTGGCACTGCAATGGTTATTTGAGGCATACAAGAGGAGAGTGGTGAGCCAAGTTGACGTCCAGTCCCCTGCCTGTTTCATGTTAGCTACGGTGTTAGGGTTACTACTCCATGCGCTGCTTTCTTTCCCCACATTGTTAGAGAGAAAATATACAGTCAGCCGAGAGGAAAAATGAGGCTTATAAAAAGGGAGGAATGTACATCATGTGTAGACTATTATTGTAGTGTGATGTGTCTCCCTTTAGGTGCTTGGTGGCTGACTCGGACCCTCTCCTGTGTCGAGGGTCCAGCCAGACGCAACACTGAGCTGAGGTGGGAAGTGTAGCGACTCCTTATTGCTTCACACTTCCTGGGTGAGTCATTCATTGCAGGTGTTTTGTACATGCTTAATTGGACTACCCATCACTTGTGTCATTACCGTGTCATAGAGCAAACACACACACACACACACACACACACACACACACACACACACACACACACACACACACACACACACACACACACACACACACACCTATTCACTCATTCACTCCAATCTGAAAAAGAGAAAATTGTATGAATCTTTATTTCTGCACAGGAAAACAAAAGAAGACACTACTGTATTAAGTTTTTGACCCACATTGTCAACAAAAAAATCTCATAAAAACACAAAAAAAACAATGATATATATTAAAAAAGAAAACATTATTTGTATATGATTTATGGAAAGAGTTTTGTATGTGGATGCAGGTTAGATTTAGGTTTGTAGCAACATTCTAAAACAAAAAAAACAGAACTCACACTGCTGATACTGTTTAACTAAAGTGTTTTATAATGATGGAGCAACAACATGCATTGTGCTGTTAATTATAATGTAAATAAATCTTGTTTTCTGTACACTGGGCATTGTCATTTGAACCATACAGTGCTAACCCTTGTCATTTGAACCATTACACAGCTAACCCTTGTCATTTGAACCATTACACTGCTAACCCTTGTCTTTTGAACCATTACAGTGCTAACCATTGTCATTTGAACCATAGTGCTAACCATTGTCTTTTGAACCATTACAGTGCTAACCATTGTCATTTGAACCATACAGTGCTAACCATTGTCATTTGAACCATTACAGTGCTAACCCTTGTCATTTGAACCATTACAGTGCTAACCATTGTCATTTGAACCATTACAGTGCTAACCCTTGTCATTTGAACCATTACAGTGCTAACCCTTGTCATTTGAACCATTACAGTGCTAACCATTGTCATTTGAACCATTACAGTGCTAACCCTTGTCATTTGAACCATTACACTGCTAACCATTGTCATTTGAACCATTACATTGCTAACCTTTGTCATTTGAACCATACAGTGCTAACCCTTGTCATTTGAACCATTACACTGCTAACCCTTGTCATTTGAACCATACAGTGCTAACCCTTGTCATTTGAACCATTACAGTGCTAACCATTGTCATTTGAACCATTACACTGCTAACCCTTGTCATTTGAACCATTACAGTGCTAACCATTGTCATTTGAACCATTACAGTGCTAACCCTTGTCATTTGAACCATTACACTGCTATCCATTGTCATTTGAACCATTACACTGCTAACCCTTGTCATTTGAACCATTACAGTGCTAACCCTTGTCATTTGAACCATTACAGTGCTAACCCTTGTCATTTGAACCATACAGTGCTAACCCTTGTCATTTGAACCATTACACTGCTAACCCTTGTCATTTGAACCATTACACTGCTAACCCTTGTCATTTGAACCATACAGTGCTAACCCTTGTCATTTGAACCATTACACTGCTAACCCTTGTCATTTGAACCATTACACTGCTAACCATTGTCATTTGAACCATTACATTGCTAACCATTGTCATTTGAACCATTACACTGCTATCCATTGTCATTTGAACCATTACACTGCTATCCATTGTCATTTGAACCATTACACTGCTAACCCTTGTCATTTGAACCATTACACTGCTAACCATTGTCATTTGAACCATTACACTGCTAACACTTGTCATTTGAACCATTACACTGCTAACACTTGTCATTTGAACCATTACAGTGCTAACCATTGTCATTTAAATCATTACACTGCTAACCCTTGTCATTTGAACCATTACACTGCTAACCATTGTCATTTGAACCATTACAGTGCTAACCCTTGTCATTTGAACCATTACACTGCTAACCATTGTCATTTGAACCATTACACTGCTAACCCTTCACTGCTACTCAATACCTCTTTCCTCCACCACTATAGCCTCTCTGACACCATTCTTATTGTGTTTCTGCAGTGTATCCCTTCACTGTTACCCGGCACCTCTTTCTTCTACCACTATAGCCTCTCTGACACCATTCCATTTGTGTTTCTACAGTGTATCTCTTCACTGTTACCCGGCACCTCTTTCTTCTACCACTATAGCCTCTCTGACACCATTCTTATTGTGTTTCTGCAGTGTATCCCTTCACTGTTACCCGGCACCTCTTTCTTCTACCACTATAGCCTCTCTGACACCATTCCTTTTGTGTTTCTACAGTGTATCTCTTCACTGTTACCCGGCACCTCTTTCTTCCACCACTATAGCCTCTCTGACACCATTCCTTTTGTGTTTCTGCAGTGTATCCCTTCACTGTTACCCGGCACCTCTTTCTTCTACCACTATAGCCTCTCTGACGCCATTCTTATTGTGTCTCTGCAACGTTACACAGTCTAGGAATTGTGATATCTAAGTTTTTTTAATCACCTTATTGATGTTTTCATTTGTGACTCATTGCGTGTCAGTGAAAGAGTTGATATGACATTGCCTGACCAGAAAGTGAAGTGATTAGAATTCTTGTTATACTGTCTCGTGGTGACACATATCTCGGTTTCTGTTTTGTAGGTTTCATTATTTAAGTCCGAGGAAGTGAATTAATTGTTTGTTTCGCCTCTCATGTTTCTGATCTCCAGGAATGAAGGATTTGTTGCTTTCAATTTTGTGTCTGTTTGGCGAGCCGGCTTTTATGTTGTGCAGATTTCTTTAAGTCTGGTGTATTTCTGAAGTCTCTCTCTCTCTCTCTCTCTCTCTCTCTCTCTCTCTCTCTCTCTCTCTGTTTTATTAAATAGTGCACATTTCTCCTTCCTGTAGGACTGACAGTGGCCAGAGAGAGAGAGAGAGAGAGAGAGAGAGAGAGCATGGACGCATCTTGCTGGAGTAAAAAGAGAGGGAAAAGAAACACATCTGCATTTATTAAGGAAACATTATAACTCTTCCGCTTTGACGGCAGACCAACTTTCATCACAGGAAGTAATCAGTAATCATCTTGTGCCAGTTGTCTAGGCCAGGCGAGGCGAGGGATGCTGGGGAGGGAGGGAGGGAGGGAGGGTGGGTTGGTGAGGGGGTGAGAGTGTCTGGGTGGGTAGGTGGGTGGAATGAGGGGAGGGCCACAGGGACATGTAAGTCTATTAGACAGCCACGCTTTATTACAAATTCACGCAGGCTTTGATGCATACGCGAAGCCATATGTAATTGTATTAAAAACCTACTCTGGTCCTGTCCCCCCCCTCCAGCCTTATTCAGCAGTCCAATTAAGGGTTTCCATAACACACACACACACACACACACACACGGTAGCTGAAGGCATGCGAAGAGTTTAGACTAGAGGAGGAAGAAAAATAGTTCACCAAGCCTAATTGAGGCGAAATATTATTCAGGAATGTTGGTTGGGTGGCGGCGGTGATGGTGGTGGTGGTGGTGTTTGCAAGCTGCCAGATGATAGACTGACTGGTTGACTTAAAGGTGAGTTCACTACTTCTCCACAGGCCTACCTAATGAATGTGTTGTACCTATTGGCGACATAAATAAGTAATAGCGGTGTTCAAGAGACGCGTGGGATGAAACAAGGAATTCACAAGAGACTCACAGTTAAGTTATCTGGATAGGACAGCTGAATGAGTATATGAAAAGAGAGGGCGCCACAACACCGCGGTCATATGACGCAGAGGAAGGAACGAATGCTTGGTAACTCCTGAAGTGACAAGCCAGCCATCAGCAGAGGTGCCGCCGCCAACCACTCGCCGTGCCAGTCAATGCAAGGCGGAGGGAAGACAATAGCTAGCAAATTCAGGCCATATAAAGAGGAAATTCAAAGTGAGATAAGAAGGAATCAGTTCTTCACTCTCTTCCTTTTTCACAGAAGAAGAAAAAAGTAGTAGACGGCTCAAGTAAGGCCAGAGAGAGAGAGAGAGAGAGAGAGAATAATTATTTCTTTCCATCTGAAATTTTGCATTACACTATAAAAATCTGTATGGAAAAAAAATAAAGATGAAAAGAACCTACATAAAAAAGATAAACATTACACTTTATAGAAAAGCAGTTTAATATTTCTGCAGGCCTCAGCTAGACTCACTGCATCACTAGGCCTGCGCAAAGAGATGAGCAGTGATGTTAAGCTGTGTCAGTCTGTGTGTGACGCGAGGGTTGTTTACCTCACCACTGCCCCTTGAACTCTATCAGTCTGGAAGTAAGTATTAAGTAGTTTTAACCACCTCAGTACTAAGACACGTTTTCATATATACTCTGCTTACTATATGGCGATTTTAAACACCTTCAGAAACATATGTGGGGGATTAGAATAGTGAAGACTTTGGCTAGTAATCCTCTGACCTCCTTAGACCGTTCCTTATGTCAACAAAACCGTCTACTCACATTCAAAACTCAAGCTGAAAATGCGTCCCGGTACTGAATGGGGGGAGGGGGCATAGACCGTAGTAGTGGTGGTGGTGGTGGTGTAAGACTAGGTGGGTGTTGATATTGGCGGGCGTATGGCGGTATGGCTGTTTGGGGGAGAAAAGGAGTGCTGGGTGACGGTCAGGGTGTGCCATTGTTGATGCTTGTATGGAAAGGAGGGGTGGTTACTTGAGAGAGAGAGAGAGAGAGAGAGAGAGAGAGAGAGAGATATAACTAGCGGTGGTCAGGGAGGTAGTTCGGATAATGATGGAGAGCAGTCCGGAGCAGGGTTGCCATACGTCCGGATTTTCCCAGACATGTCCGCAATTAATGTCACTCATATCAAAATCTGCGTCCGGAAAAGGGGAGAGGGAGAGAGGGGGGTTTGCTTCCGAAATCCCTCAAATGTCCGGAATTTTAGCTTTCATCAATAACTGTTAACACACACTCTCTCTCTCTCTCTCTCTCTCTCTCTCTCTCTCTCTCTCTCTCTCTCTCTCTGTGTGTGTGTGTGTGTGTGTGTGTGTGTGTGTGTGAGGTCGGTAGGTACAACATGAGAGAGAGAGAGAGAGAGAGAGAGAGAGAGAGAGAGAGAGAGAGAGAGAGTCTTGTATGTACATATTACCGAGAAAAGGCTGAAAAGCTGACTCCGTTGAGAATTACTTAGAAAGAGAGAGAGAGAGAGAGAGAGAGAGAGAGAGAGAGAGAGAGAGAGAGAGAGAGAGAGAGAATCACCACACGCGCACGTTGGCTCTTTTTTACTCCTCTGTGCGCTGTGTTAGTTTCAACCTACATGGAATTCAGATTGCTAGATAAAGAGTTTCCCTGAGGCGTGTGGTGTAAACAAGAGCTTCCTATTCTCTCTCCCTGCGATGCCAACAGAAAACGGGGCACAGGGAGATATTATTATTATTATTATGTTCATGTTTAATCCAGCTCGTGATATTATTTAGCACCGATATTGTGTGTGTGTGTGTGTGTGTGTGTGTGTTTGTGTGTGTGTGTGTGTGTGTGTGTATTTAGAGAGCAGTTATCGTTTTGTTAATATTAGTATCTAAGCTATAATGTGTGTGTGTGTGTGTGTGTGTGTGTGTGTGTGTGTGTGTGTGTTGCTTCTACACACGCCACTTAAATATGAAAGCGAAAGTCGTATATTAAAGAGAGAGAGAGAGAGAGAGAGAGAGAGAGAGAGAGAGAGAGAGAGAATATCCCCTGTGAATTAGTTTAGTATTTGACTTTTTGTACGTACCATATTGATATTACTTAACTCTCTCTCTCTCTCTCTCTCTCTCTCTCTCTCTCTCTCTCAAGCGGTAACAACAGGTGTGTGTGTGTGTGTGTGTGTGTGTGTGTGTGTGTGTGAGGTGTTGGTGGGAGGGGAGGAGGGGAGAGAGGAGTGGGGAGTGACAGAGGTGTAACAAGTAATGGTGATGAAGGATTGGTATCACACTCCCGGTCTGCGTCTCCCTCCGGTCAGTTAGTTAGTCAGTCAGTCAGTCAGTTCCCCACCCGCTAGATTGGTCGGCGCCACACACTAGTAATCAATGCATGGACAAAGGCGGTGGTGGATAAAGGCGACTATTATTGGCAGCAGATAGAAACACTACGCCACAGATTTTTCCAGGAATGGTTTGGTGTTTGTGGCAGAACGGGGCATTGTAGAGAGTGGCGTGGGATTAGGAAGGGTATAGTATTAGTACAGTAGTAGTAATAGTAGTAGTTGTATATCTATTTCTTTTCATTTCTATCCATAATTTGTAGTGTGTTTAGCTTTCTTCACACTCCATTCCATTAAAAAAAAAAAACATCGTATTTTGTCACGCATATGAAGGAAAAAGTTCAGTGATTTTCTTGTAGATTGTGAGCGGGAAGCAGGAAAGTTTTATCTCATCCTGTCCTTATTTGCTAGGAATTTCGGACTTCTTGGCTTTCACAACGCTCCATCTCGTGAAGAAGAGTGCGTATGTTACTGTACGCGTTTGTGTACACTCCTATGTATATATATAGTGACTCGTGTAGGCTGTGAACTGAAAGTGGATGAAGTTTGAAGTAATCTTGCTTATACCCGTGCTGGAGTAGCCTGATCGCTGCGCCAACACCTGCCATGAGACGGCCAAGCAGCCACAGTCCACGGCTCCCATGACCCAGTTCCCCATGCCTGAATACTCTCACCACAGCCTCTCCTCACTCGGCGACTCAGGTTTTTTTTTTTTTTTTTTTTTTTTTTTTTTTATATCACACAGACGAATACTGCGATGGCAACCTGGCCAATTCTCCCTTGGCCAGACTGCTAACGACTGTACCTTCCTTGAACATTCTTTATGGCAACCCTGGCCAATATCCCCCCGGCCAGACTGTTGACGACTGGACCTCCCATTGACGTTATTGAACATTCTTTATGGCAACCCTGGCCAATACTCCCCCGGCCAGACTGTTGACGACTGGACCTTCTCTAGGCATTCTTGGACATTCTTAGTGGCAACCCTGGCCAATACTCCCCTGGCCAGACTGTTGACGATTGGATCTTCCTTGGATCTTCATATCTTCAAATACTTTTCACACTTTTAATTTCGAACTGTATTCAAACTCCCTTTTCACACGTTTCAATATAATACTCATACTTATCCTAAACTCTTCCTTATTTTCTCTATACTCATGTTATTATTCTCTTATAATCCTTACAGACAATAATTATTTTCAAGGTACGCTCTTTGAAGTCCAACTCTCATATATTCTCCTTCTCTTCAGTTTGTCTTCTTTTTATGCAGTCATGTTTCGGATGGACTTTCTTCATGTGGTACCTTTATATGTTTCTCCTTCGTCTATCCATCTCTATATCTTACATCATACTACACACAGTATATCCCTGCGCTCTTCTTCTCTTTCTCCCTTGTGCTTCCACTTTCAGACATCCTCCACGCATCTCAAAACGCACACCAGCCAGCCACGCGATCTCGACAACTTTGATCAGTAGGGCAAAAGAACACGCTTGATAACTCCGGCAACGTTTACTGCAGTCTATTAGCTGAGACCAAGACGCGTTAGTGATGGAGAATTTGACACTTCCCCATGCACACGTTGACTCGACTCTCCTCCAGGGTCGCAGAGTCACTCCCGGGCCTTGATCGTCCCTTAAAAAGATGTTGTCACTTTTGCCTTCAGGGAGGATCG
>NC_059279.1:18266704-18269204 GCF_017591435.1 Portunus trituberculatus | reverse complement strand
TCCCTTCCTTTTCTCTCCATTTTCCTTCTCTTCCCCCTCTCCTCTTTTCCCTCCCTTTCCTCTCCCTTCTTCCCTTTCCCTCCCTCACGTACAGTACTTAATTTCCCTCCTCCATCTTCCCTTCATATCCCTTTCTCTTTTCCCTCTCTCCCTCTCTCTACCTCTCCCTCTCGCCCTCTGCCAGCGCCACCCTGCCACCGTGCCACCATGCCACCGTGCCACCGTGCCGCTGTGTGTGTGTGTGTGTGTGTGTGTGTGTGTGTGTGTGTGTGTGTGTCCTCGCGGCTCACCTGTACATGCGGGCAGCCAGGTGCCAACAGGTGGGGAACTCTACCAGCACTCTCACCTTTAAATTGTTATCAATATTTCCAACAGGTGAAAACTCGACCTCCGCACTTCTCCTCCTCCTCCTCCTCCTCCTCTTCTTCTTCTTCTATCTCCTCCTCCTCCTCCTCCTCCTCCTCCTCCTCTTCTTCTTCTTCTTCTTCTTCTTCTCTTCCTATTCATAATCATCGTTCTCCCTCCCAAGTTCTCGTTTACGCTCATCATATTTCTCTCTCTCTCTCTCTCTCTCTCTCTCTCTCTCTCTCTCTCTCTCTCTCTCTCTCTCTCTCTCTCTCTCTCTCTCTCTCTCTCTCTCTCTCTCTCTCAAAACAAATAATAGGTGATGAAATTAAACGATAAGAAAAAAGACAATGATTAACGTCACGTAATAGAAAAACACACAAGTTGTCTAAGAAAATAAAATTAAATAGAGAAAATATACAAAATTGATAAAAGAAATAAAGAAAACATGAATAGATGAATGAATAGACAGAGAAATAAGCAAATTTGATAAAGTAGAATGAATATAGATCTTGCACGTACTGGGAGGTCACGTGATGGAAGAGAAATGAATAAAAAGTGAATAATAAGGGAATGAGTGAAAAATTAGTGAACAGGTAAATAAAAACAGGCAAGTCTTCAGATTAATGTCACGGTCATGAGTAAGTTTCCCTTTTAACCCCTTCAGTGCCAGGACGTCTTTCCATATTCATGCTGGTTACTATTTGGTGATCTTATACTTATGTTGGGAATTAGAACAGTGAAGAGTGTGGCCATCAATCTTCTGACCTCCATGAGTGTGGCCATCAATCTCCTGACCTCCGTAGACCCTTGCTAATGTCAATAAAATGGTTTAATCGTGCACAAAAATTCAAGGTAAAAATTCCTCCCAGTATTGAAGAGGTTAACGCCTTCAGTACTGTGGCGTGTTTTCATAAATATTCTGCTTAATATTTGGTGATTTTGTACACCTTCAGAAACTTATGTGGGGGATTAGAATAGTAAAAATTAGTGAAGAATAGTGAATTAGAATAGTGATTAGAATAGTGAATCTTCTGATCTTCATAGACCCTTGCTAATGTCAATAAAATGGTCCAATCATGCCTCTAAAATTCAAGGTAAAAATGCCTCCCAGTACTGAAAAGGTCAAAACACTAGCGATAGAAAAAAAAAAAAAAAAAAGAAAAAAAAAAGAAAAATAGTGGGAAAAAATGTTTAGTTGAAAAAAAAATAATGGAAAAATATTAGCGGGAAAAAATGATCACTTAGGAAAAATAATGATAAAAAAAGTATTCGTGTATGGAAATAAAAAGAAAGCTGAGAATAATTTGTGTATGGAGATGATGGAAAGAATTGAATGTTCGTGTATGAAAAAGGAAAAGAAAAAAATATTCAAGTATGGAAAACAAGATTATATATGGAGAAATAGGGAAAAAAACAAGGGAGAAAACAGAGAATAAGAGGAGATAGGGAAAAGTGGGATAAAAATAGGGAAAGATACGGGAATAGGAAAAATGAGGAAAATAAGTCAAATAGGTAATAAGGAGATAATGAGGGAAATAGAAAAACAATAGGGAAATATGTAAAAATAGGGGAAAATAGGGAAAAGTGGAAAATAAAGAAGAATAATAGAAAAAATCAAGAAAAATGCGGATAAATGGGAAAAAATAGGGAAAAATTTGTTTATGAAAAAAAAATCTGAAAAAAATAGAAAAAAAATATGAAAAGAAAACCAATGAAATATAAAGTTTGTAAATGAAGGAGAATGTGAAGTGAAGTGAAGTGATGTGAAGTGAACATGTAGGTGAAGTGAGTGAAGTGAAGTGAAGTGAAGTGAGGATGTGAGTGAAGTGAAGTGAAGTGAAGTGAAGTGATGATGTGAGTGAAGTGAAGTGAAGTGATGATGTGGGTGAAGTGAAGTGAAGTGAAGTGAAGATGTGAGTGAAGTGAGTGAAGTGATGTGATGATGTGGGTGAAGTGAGTGAAGTGAAGTGAAGTGATGATGTAGGTGAAGTGAGTGAAGTGAAGTGAAGTGATGATGTGGGTGAAGTGAGTGAAGTGAAGTGAAGTGAAGTAATGATGTGGGTGAAGTGAGTGAGTGAAGTGAAGTGATGATGTGAGTGAAGTGAGTGAAGTGAAGTGAAGTAATGATGTGGGTGAAGTGAGTGAAGTGAAG
>NC_059279.1:18249204-18254204 GCF_017591435.1 Portunus trituberculatus | reverse complement strand
AGAATATGAAGTACAACAAATCCTTTACACTTGACATGCAGGTGTTTGTCCCTCGTTTGTACTCCTTAGTGTTCCCTTTTTATAGACACACAGTATTAGGGTCGAGGTACGTGTTAATATTTATTGTAAGCTAATCTATGGGGGATATTACTGGGAGAGCCTTACTGTAGGTGATATTAGAGGCGCGTGTGTGTGGGCAGGACTTAGTGGAGCTCACCTAGAGGGAACAGTAGGTGGTTATTGCCTCATTGCCTGCTGTGGTGACGCTTTGGACATTTAGGGCATGCTACCGCTGTGTCTGGAGGCTGATGACCCGCCAATATTGAAGCCATGCGGTTATTGCCCCACGCTCTGATAGCCACCCACTCTCACTTCTATTAGTCTGTCTGTCCCCAAACCCTCACACTCATTCCCTTAGCGTGAGTGAGTTGCTGTATATACTAGTCAGGCACTCTTATGTCGTCACTCTTCTCTTAGCGTGTCTCTGTTGCTAGCTAGAGGATAGAGTGGTAGTGTTAGTCTGTCCTCAAACCCTCACACTCATTCCCTTAGCGTGAGTGAGTTGTTGTATATACTAGTCAGGCACTCTTATGTCGTCACTCTTCTCTCAGCGTGTCTCTGTTGCTAGTTAGAGTGATTCAGTGGTAGTGTTAGTCTGTCCTCAAAGCCTCACACTCATTCTCTTAGCGTGATTGTCTAAGTTGCTTTGTATATTAACCAAGGATGCTTATTATGTCGTCACTCTTATCTCAGCGTGTCTCTGTTGCTAGCTAGAGGGATAGAGTGGTAGTGTTAGTCTGTCCTCAGAGCCTCACACTCATTCTCTTAGCGTGATTGTCTTAGTTGCTTTGTATATTAACCAAGGATGCTTATTATGTCGTCACTCTTATCTCAGCGTGTCTCTGTTGCTAGTTAGAGTGATACAGTGGTAGTGTTAGTCTGTCCTCAAAGCATCACACTCATTCCCTTAGCTTGAGTGTCTAAGTTGCTCTATACACTAACCAGGGATGCTTATTATGTCTTCACTATTATCTTAGCGTGTGTCTGTTGTTCCTTAGAGTGATGGTCAGCTTGGTAGACGTGCTAGTCTGTCCCCAAAGCCTGACTGTTGCTCTTCTCGTCTTAGGCCAGTATTCAGAAACGCTTTGCTCTCTCTCGACGACTATTTTCAAAGGCCCTAGTTGAAGATACTCATGTTCTTAAGGGTATTTTTTATGGCTCTGGTTTTAAAGGCCATATTAAGAAACGCCTTGCTCTCTCACCACGACAATTTTTCAAGTCCCCAGAGACGACTAGCAGGGTTTTCAAGGCAGTTTTTCCTTCTGATAAACTAGAAATCTTGCTAATCCATCACCAGAAACATAAAAATGCCCTTAAGAACATGAGTATCTTCAACTAGAGCCTTTCAAAATAGTCGTGGTGAGAGACAGTAGAAGCCTCAGCTACCTAGTAAACCCAGTCAGAGAGTTGTGAGGAGTGTTGACTGTGCTAGACTCTGATCCGAGACAGCTATCCAGGCAGTGCCACGTGTAAATACGGAATGCTAAGTTAATAGATGAAGTGTGTCAAGGTAGCCCAAGAGTGCCAAGAAAGGTAGACACGGTGCCACTTAAGGTAGATAAAGAGAGCCAAGCTAACTACGAGTGTCAAGTAAGGTAGACAGATATTGTCATTAAGGTAGATATAGTGCCACTTAAGGTAGGGAGTGCCAAGGTAGATAGTGCCAAGCTAACCAACGAGTGCCAAGAAAGGTAGACGGTGTCAAAAGATAGATAGAGAGTACTAAGGTAGATAGATAGTGGTAAGGTATATAGAAAGTGCCAAAAGGTAGATGGAGAGTGCCAAAAGGTAGATACAGTGCCAAAAGATGTAGGTCCAGTTCAAAAAGTTAGATAAAGAGTGCCAAAAGGTAGATAGAGTGTGCCAAAAGGTAGATACAGTGCCAAAAGGTAAGTAGAGAGTGCCAAAAGGTAGATACGGTGCGAAAAGATAGATAATGAGTGCCAAAAGATAGATAGAGTGCCAAAATCTAGATAAACTGCTAAGATAGAGAGTACCAAGGTAGAAAACAAGAGCCCCTTTAGGTAGACAGAGTGTCAAGCTAGCCAGGGAGAGGAAGAGTCAAGAGAAGGTAGGTAGATAGCGGCGGGGTTAGCGGTGTTGGCGGCGGCGGCGGCGGCAGTGTGCGGTAAGTGCGGGAGGAGCGTAGTGGAGTGAGAGGGTAACTAGGCTTGACTGATGCAGAAGTGGGCGGCTTGAGATGAACTGAGGCTGAACTGAAGCTTCTCCCGCTCGTCAGGTGGAGGAAAACTGCTCCACGCCTCACCCAAACTTTGCTCCACTAATCAATACACCAAGAGAAAGAACCGCCGATCTTACTCCACTCAAGACGATCCGCGGAGGTGAGCGATCCAAACTTCTCCAATTCTTCCCGGCAACTGGAGGAGAAGAAGGAGGAGGAGGAGGAGGAGGAGGAGGACAAGTAGTGGACATCTTCCCTCCACTCTTCCGGCACAAGTGGAGGAACGCATCTCTGCACTGTCATCTCTAAACAGTCATCTCTCCAGCGCTGTACTGCAGGAAGGCGGCGACGCAGGTGTAAACAGTGAAGGTAAGTGTGGCTGGCCGTACCTGTCCTTTAATTAACACGTGTGATTCCGCGCGAGGAGAGGCGAAGGAGAGAGAAAGGAGGGACGGAATCTGAGATGACAGGGAGGGAGGGAGACTGAGATGGAAGGAGAGAGGAGAGGGAAGGAGAGAGGAGAGGAGAGGAGGAACACACGCTTGCCTCTCTCTCTCCCCTCTCCTCTCTCTCTCTCTCTCTCTCTCTCTCTCTCTCTCTCTCTCTCTCTCTCCCTCCCAGCTGCGGGCCATTCCCTTTCATTCTCTCTTATTCATTCCACATTTTTACCATTTTTGTCTCTCTTGAAAAGGCGGCGAGGTAACACCAGCGAAAATGTGGCAACGTGCTTCTCGTTTTCTCTTGCCCTGGGTGTCGTGGGTGGAACAGTGGTGGTGGTGGTGGTGGTGGTGGTGGTGGTGTAGCAGTGGTGGTGGTGGTGTAGCAGTGGTGGTGGTCGTGTAGCAGTGGTGGTGGTGGTGTAGTAGTGTTGGTGGTGGTGTAGCAGTGGTGGTGGTGATGTAGCAGGGGTGTAGCAGTGTTGATGGTGGTGTAGCAGTGGTGGTGGTGATGTAGCAGTGGTGTAGCAGTGATGTAGCAGTGTTGGTGGTGGTGTAGCAGTGGTGTAGCAGTGGTGTAGCAGTGGTGGTGGTGGTGTAGCAGTGGTGGTGGTGGTGGTGGTGGTGGTGATGTTTAATTTCCCACGACTCTCATTCATCTTCAAGAAATTTTTTTCCTTTCTCAACACAACTGTTCCAACTCTCTCTCTCTCTCTCTCTCTCTCTCTCTCTCTCTCTCTCTCTCTCTCTCTCTCTCTCTCTCTCTCTCTCTCTCTCTCTCTCTCTCTCTCTCTCTCTCTCTCTCTCTCTCTCTCTCTCTCTCTCTTACTCTCTCTCTCTCTTGGTGGCTTCACACAGAAAATTCCAACACACACACACACACACACACACACACACACACACACACACACACACAGCCAAAGGGAAGCGTGTGTTCAGTTTTGCTGCGCCGAATGACTCTCTCTTTGAGCTGATGCGCCGAATAACTCCCTCTTTGAACCCTCAGGAGGCATCTTGGCGAGTGGAGAGGAAGACATGGAGGAGGAAGAGGAGGAGGAGGAGGAGGAGGGTGGTGAACTAGGCTGCGGAAGGAAAGGAGGGAGAAGGAGAGGGAAGGAGAGAGAGGGAGAGAGGGATTCGTGTCGTTATACGTGTTTGGTGGTAAAGGAGAGTAAAGGAGAGTGAAGGAAGGAAGAGAGAGAGAGAGAGAGAGAGAGGGAGGGAGGGAAATGTCTGTGGTTTTATAAGGATGAGGAAAAGATGAATGGGTTTGTGTTGAAGGAAAGAAGGAAGGAAGGAAGGAAGGAAGGAAGGAAGGAAGGAAGGAAGGAAATATCTATCACTATACTGAAGGAAGGAATAACGAAGGAAAGAAGAAAGGGAGGAACAAGAAAGAAAAGGAAGATAAAGAGAGAGAGAGAGAGAGAGAGAGAGAGAGAGAGAGAGAGAGAGAGAGAGAGAAAGAAGGAAGAAATAAAGATAAACGTGTACCTTAATGATGAAAAGGAGAAAGGAAAGAAGGAAGAGAAAATAAAGAAGAAAGATAAAAGAAGAGAAAAAGGAAAATGTTTATTGTGTTTTATCGTGAAGGAGAGAGAGAGAGAGAGAGAGAGAGAGAGAGAGAGAGAGAGAGAGAGAGAGAGAGAGAGAGTCAATAAAACCGGAAATTAAACATGAAAAAGAAGAAAAAAGAGAAAGGAAAACCAAAAATGAATAGGAAGAAAGAAGAGAGAAAGAATGAAGGAGAAGGAAAGAAAGAAGGAGGAAAGAGAAGGAAGGTAAAAGATAGAAAAAAGCAAGCGAAGGAAGGAAGAGAATGAATGAAGGAAGAAAAGAAGAAGGAAGAATAGAAATAAGAAAGAGAAAAATTACGAAAATTGAAAGATAAAAAGAAAGCGAAGGAGAGAGAGAAGAGAGAGAGAGAGAAGAAGGAAGAAGGAGAAGGGAAGGAAAATAAGGAGGAAAGAAAAAGAAGAAGAGAAAATGAAGGAACTAGAGAGATAGAAGGGAGAGAATCAAGTAAAGAAGAAGAGAATGAAGGAAGAGAAGGAAGGAAGGAATGAAGGAAAGGAAGAGAAGGAGTAGAGAAGAGAATAACGAAATAGAGAGAGAAGAAAGATAAACAAGTAAAAGGAGAATGAATGAATGAATGCAGGAAGGAAGGAAGGAAGGAAGGAAGGAAGAAGAAGGAAAGAGAAGGAAGGAAGAAGGGAAGAGAAGAAAGGAGTAGAGAAAACGAAGGATGAAGTAGAAAGAAGAAGGATAAAAGTAAACTAGAGAATGAATGAAGGAAGAGAAGGAAGTGAAGGAAGTGAAGGAAG
>NC_059279.1:18179204-18196704 GCF_017591435.1 Portunus trituberculatus | reverse complement strand
TCTTGTGTCATTTAGAGTTTTATTTTCATATTCTCTGTCTCTTTGTAAACTCTCTCTTTTTATTCTCTATCTATCACAACTCCTCTCTATTCTCTATGTTGAGGTAATCTTCATTGTTATTATTCCTATGCCATTCAGAGTTTCATCTTCCTACTCTCTGTCTTTTCTAGTTTTATTCCTTCCAATCGTTCATCGTTTGTAACTTCATGGAGTCAATACTTTCCTGATCTTCACTAATCAATCACACGCTAAGAAACTTCACCAATCAGTTTCACCAATCAACTTCACCAATCAGCCAATGAAAATCCACGCTAGAAAATATTTGAACTTTTGTCCCCATTTTTTTTTTTTTTGTATCTTAATTAAACTTTGGCTTCTCTACGGTTTATTTGAACGATCTTTTTTTTCTGATCTTAATTAAACCTCAACTTTTGTTCGTTAAAGACTCTCGCTGTACCTTTTCCTTCAGTTCTCTCTCACTTGTACGTGTTTATTAATCAAGATTCACTCACCTTTCTTTTCTCACCTTTATGCTAATTTTTTTTTATCATTTTAGTGCGAAAAAACAAAATAGATAAACAAATGTGAATAAAAAGAACACACACACACACACACACACACACACACACACACACACACACACACACACACACACACACACACACACGTCTAATAACACTGGTTGAGGTGAGGGGTGTGCTGTAAACATGTCATTAACCCCTTCAGTTCTGTGACGCATTTTTACCATGAGTTTGGATACAATTAGACGATTTTATTGACGTTAGGAAAAGTCTATGGAGGTCAGAAGATTAATGGCCACAGTCTTCACTATTCTAATCCCGCACATAAGTTTCTGAAGCTGTATACAATCACCAAATAGTAAGCAGAATGAATGTGGAAACGTGTCATAGTGCTAAAGAGGTTAAAGGCAGCTGTGAGCTCAATGAACGTTTCCCTTTGAGTCTCACAACACAAGGAGGCAGTCACAGCTTGCCCTCTAAAGACAACTCTCTTCCTTCACACAAAATTACATGCATCTACACACATGCACATACATTCTTCATGCAAAATAAAAAGATAAAGATAAGATGACTCGAAATTATCATCCTGGGAGTCTTCACTATTAACTGTCAAGCTTGTTTGGGGACTGGCACCTCAGTGGGTCTTTTTTTTTTTTATCACAGTTTTTGTTCCCCTTAGCCAAATTTTACTCTTATAGAAAACACACACACACACACACACACACACACACACACACACACACACACACACACACACACACACCTTTAATCCATTGACGATTTTGTACAGCCTCAGAAATTTATGTAGGGATTAGAAAAGTGAAGACTGTGGCCATTAATCTTCTGCCCTCCATAAACCCTTTCTAATGCCAACAAAATTTCCTAATCCTACCTAAAACTCAAAGACTTCCCAGTACTAAAGGAGTTAATTGGTAATCTGCTTACCCAACTCGTCTTTTATGTGTGTGTGTGTGTGTGTGTGTGTGTGTGTGTGTGTGTGTGTGTGTGTGTGTGTGTGTGTGAGTGTGTGTGTTTGAAAGAAAGTGTTTTTTTGAGTGGTGATAAAGAAGTGTGTGTGTGTGTGTGTGTGTGTGTGTGTGTGTGTGTGTGTGTGTGTGTGTGTGTGTGTGTTTACTTAATGGTTACACGTGTCAGAGAGTGAGTTTGCACTTTATTCTGTCTTAACTTAGAGAAACATAGCAAATATTTCATGATTCTTTTTTTTATTTTATCTCATTTCGTTTCGTTTTGTTTTGTTCTTTCCGTCTTAACAGTTTGAATGTACATGAACAAAAATCAACAAGTCTCTCTCTCTCTCTCTCTCTCTCTCTCTCTCTCTCTCTCTCTCTCTCTCTCTCTCTCTCTCTCTCTCTCTCTCTCTCTCTCTCTCTCTCTCTCTCTCTCTCTCTCTCTCCTCTCTCTCTCTCTCTCTCTCTCTCTCTCTCTCAATCTCTTCTCCTCCAATCTCCCTTCCCTCCCTTCTGCTCCCTTCCAATACTCCTTCCTCCCTCTCTCTCCACTTCCCTTCCCATCCCATCCCTGTCCTCCCTCCCTCACTCTTTCACTAATGTCCTTAATGTATATAAGAAGAACCAAGAAAAAAGGAGTAAAATGACAACAAGAGTGAGGCGTGTTGCTCACTAAGGCTGCTGGAATTTGTGTCCAAGGGAAAGGTATTATTTATCAGAACTTTTGTGCAACTATTAGGAAGTTTGTTTCATAAAGTGGCTGTAAGTTAGCGGCCTGTGTAGCGGAGAGGGAGGGAGGGGTGGGTGGAGAGAGAGAGAGAGAGAGAGAGAGAGAGAGAGAGAGAGAGAGAGAGAGAGAGAGAGCTGAGTGGTAAAGGCTTGAGAGAGAGAAAAAAAAAAGGTGGGGAAGAGAGAGAGAGAGAGAGAGAGAGAGAGAGAGAGAGAGAGAGAGAGAGAGAGGAGGAATGGGTAATGTGTCTAAGTTTTGTGGTTTTCTGGTGGTGGTGGTGGTGGTGGTGGTGGTGGTGGTGGTGGTGGTGGTTGTGGCAGTAACAAGAGGAGGAGGAGGAGGAGGAGGAGGAGGAGGAGGAGGAGGAGGAGGAGGAGGAGGAGGAGGAGGAGAAAGAAGACGAGGAGTAGGAGTAGTTGCTCTTGTTGCTCTTGTTGTTGTTGTTGTTATTGGTGTTGTTATTGTTTTTGTTGTTATTGTTGTTGTTGTTATTGTTTTTGTTTATGCAGTAACTATTTGTGGTATATGATTTGCTTACCGCTGTCGTTTCATTATAGTTTGATTTGTTGATGTTAAATTCAACTTTTGTATAGCAAGAAAGTTATATATGAAAGAAAAAAAAAAGTGGTCCGTTGAAGTGCCAGTGTTATTGAGGTCTAGACGTTGTTTTCTGTCTGTCTGTCTGTATGTATGTATGTCTGTCTGTATGTACGTGTGTCCGTCATCGCTAGAAAAAAAAACAATTAAGGTTAAAAAAATATTATTACACTTTTTACTATTAGGAAATGAGAGATTGAAGGAAGCATTACATTACAATTTCTATCTGTCTGTGTGTGTGTGTGTGTGTGTGTGTGTGTGTGTGTGTGTGTGTCTGTAGGTGTGTCTGTCATCGCTACAAAAAAAAACATTGAAAGAGAAGAAAATATAACTTTTTTAAGAGATTGAAGGAAGTGTTACATTACATTTCTATCTGCCTGTGGGTCTGTGTGTGTGTGTGTGTGTGTGTATGTGTGTGTGTCTGTCATCGCTAGAAAAACAATGAAGAAATATTAACCTGACCTAACCTAACCTAAACTAACCTAAAGGAATATCCGAAACAGGTTGATATTGGTAACCTAACGGAAGCGTTACATTACAATTTCCTTCTTTTTTTCGTCGTGGGAGTGAGAGAAAGATTGAGAGAGAGAGAGAGAGAGAGAAAAAAAAAAGAGAAGAAATTATTGGTTATCTCCACTTGTAGAAATAAGGAAGAGGAAGATCGTGATAAAAAAAGAGGAATAGAAAAAACTGAGAGGAAGAGATTGAGAGACGCAAAAAAGAGAAAGAGAAAAATTGTTATTTATCTCCACTTTTAGAAATAAGGAAGAGGAAGATCGTGATAAAAAGAGGAATAGAAAAGACTTGTTATCACTTAATTTTGTTTCTTCTTTGTGAAATAGTGGAGGAGGAAGACGATGATGAGAAAAAAGTAAAAGATGGAGGAGGAGGAGAAGGAGGAGAAGAGGGGGGTAGGAGGAGGAGGAGGAGGAGGAGGAGGAGAAGGAGGTATTATTCTGAAGTAGTGGAAGAGGAAGTTGGTGAAAAATAAAATTATAAAAAGGAAAAAGTAAAGTTAACAGGAGGAGGAGGAAAAAGAAGAAGAAGAAGAAGAAGAAGAAGAAGAAGAAGAATTATTATATTATTTCTCACTCCTCCTTTCTCAAAATATCAAAAGAAGACAGCGAACAAGAAGAAAAAGAACCAGAAGAAGAACAAGAACAAGAAGAAGAAGGAAAAGAATACTACTACTACTACTACTACTACTAATAATAATAATAATGATAATGATAATAATAATAATAATAATAATAATAATAATAATAATAAAAGAAGAAGAAGAAGGAAAAGAAAATGAACAACAATAAAAAAGAAGAAAAGAGGAAAAAAAGAAGAAGGAGGAGGAAAAGAAAATGAACAACAACAACAACAACAAAAGAAGAAGAAAAAGAGGAAAAAGAAGAAGAAGAAGAAGAGGAGGAGGAGGAGGAGGAGGAGGAAGCAAAAATAAGAAGCATTATTGAAATATTCCATAGCCTGTCCTCGCTAACAACTTGCAATGTTTGGAAGCTTAATTACTCTAAGAATCTCAGGTGAACAGGTAATGAGCGCATGCTGGCCAGGTAATACTTGGTAATACTTCTCGTCCGCAAAGTTGTGGGAAGTTACAGGAAGAAGAGAGAGAGAGAGAGAGAGAGAGAGAGAGAGAGAGAGAGAGAGAGAGAGAGAGAGAGAGAGAGAGAGAGAGAGAGAGAGAGAGAGAGAGAGGCGAGTGAAACATTATGGCGGGTAAATATATGAAAGCATGTGTGTGTGTGTGTGTGTGTGTGTGTGTGTGTGTGTGTGTGTGTGTGTGTCTGGAAAGGAGCTATATATATAAGAGTACATTAAAAAGATACATGATACAGCTGGGAGTGAGTGTGTGTGTCGGAGAGAGGGAGAGGGGGAGGGAGAGAGGGAGAGGAGAGGAGAGGAAAGGGGAGAGAAAAAAATATTTACAGAAACATTTGTACATTTAATAGAATAATAGATCATGGCGACGTGTGTGTGTGTGTGTGTGTGTGTGTGTGTGTGTGTGTGTGTGTGTGTGTGTGTGTGTGTGTGTGTGTGATTTAGGTTAGATTAAGTTTGGTCATATAAGAAAAAAATAGGATAAATACATAAAGAAGTGTGTATGTGTGTGTGTGTGTGTGTGTGTGTGTGTGTGTGTGTGTGTGTGTGTGTGTGTGTGTGTGTGTGTGTGTGTGTGTGTGTGTGTGTGTGTGTGTGTGTGTGCGTGTGTGTGTGCGCTCGCCTTTGAAGAGTCTCTGCCATCGGGACACCATGATTGCCGCTCTCTGGTCCGAGTTGAACCGTTACATCACCGAGGCAGCATCAAAGCTCGTCCTACTTGTCCCACTCGTCTCCACTCGTTTCCCTGTCACTCGTCCCTCTCACCAAAACATGTAGTTCACTCTTCTCACTACTCACTCGTTTACTCGTCCCAACTCGTCCCAACTCGTCCCATCTTATCCCCACTATATCTCATCCCTCTCACCAAAACATGCACTTCACTCATCTTATTCATCAACTCACAATATTCGTTCACTCGTTCCAACTCGTCCCAACTCGTCCCAACTCGTCCCCAACTCGTCCCTACTCGTCCCACTGTCACTCGTCTTACTCACTAAATATGTACTTTACTTATTTTATTCATTAACTTGATTTTGTGTCTTACTCGTCTCAATTACCAGCCCATTCCAGCCCATTCCAGCTCATTCATCACTCACTCTCTCTCTCTCTCTCTCTCTCTCTCTCTCTCTCTCTCTCTCTCTCTCTCTCTCTCTCTCTCTCTCTCTCTCTCTCTCTCTCTCTCTCTCTCTCTCTCTCTCTCTCTCTCTCTCATCATTCTCTCTATTTCACCTATCAGTCTTTTTTCATCTCATTCATCTCACTCATTCATCCAATCATTGTTTACTCATCATCCACTTGTTTTTACTCATTATCTTACTCATCTCTTTATTGTTCCACTCTTGTAACTTTCCTCTCATCTCTATTGTATTTTTTCTCTCATTTTTTCTCTTTATTTTCTCCCTATGGCTTTCTTTTTCTTTCTTTTCTTCCTCCTTTTCTTTCTTTTTTCTGTCCATCTATCTCCTCTCATCGCTTCTCTTTTTACTCCTTTTTGTTTTGTTTTCCTCTTTCTTCTTTTTTTCTTGCTTTTTTTTTTACTCTCCTTGACGTCTTCTCGTTTGTCTTTCTCTCTCTCTCTCACTCTCTCTCTCTCTCTCTTTTTTTTTCTCTTCCTGTCCATCCGTTTTTTTTTTCCAATCTTCTCCGGTTTCATCTTTCAGTCTATCATCTTCCAGTTCGTAGTTCCAGTCTCTTTTTCTTCTTACCCCTTTTTTTCCGTCCACTCTTCCAGTTTTCTCTTTATTCCTTCCCTCCAGTTTCCTGTTTCAGTCCTATAGTCTTCCAATGTACCTAGTAGAGTTTTTTTCTTTAAGTTTATTGTATCTAGTTTCCTTTTTCCAGTCTTCTATTCACATTTATTTCCTTCCAGATTCCCCCAGTTTGCTCTTCCAGTCTCCTATTCACATTCTTATACTTCCAATTTCCTCCAGTCTTTTGTTTTTTTTCTTCTCATCTATTTAGTCTCCCTTTTTACATTCATCGTTTCCCAGATTCTTCCAGTTTGCTCTTCCAGTCTCCTTTTCACATCCATATCCTTCCAGATTCCTATTGCCTCGTTTTCCAGTGTACCTCAAATTCATCTTTTTTTTTCTTTTAGTCTATCTTTTCTAGCTTTCTTTTCCAGTTTTCTATTTACATTTATTTCTTTCCATATTCTTCCAAATTGGTCTTCCAGTCTCCTATTCATATCCATGCCCTTCCAGTTTCCTCCAGTGCAGTATTCCAACCTCCTATCCACTCCCCATCTATTCAGTCTCCATTTCCAGCCTCCAGTCTATCTCTCCGACCCCTTCTAGTCCTTCTCTGCCCCTTCCATACCACCCTCCGCCCATCACCGCCTGTCTCCTTCCATTCCCACCAGCCATCAGGGACCAAGTGGTCACTGGAACAACGCACCAATCAAAGCCATGGAACACAGCACTCACTTCCCAACCAACCAATCACAAAGCACGTAGAGATTAAGAGTAGCGAATCGGGAGGCAGGGATGGAAATGTTGCGCCAATCACGTCTCTGGAAAATGTGTCTGGAAAGTTAAGTGGGCAGCGAGAGACGAAGAGCAGCCAATCACAGCCTCGCCACGACCAGATCTTAGCCAATCCACGAGCGAGCTTCAGTGTGAGAGAGAGAATTGAAAGCTTAATTAGGTTTTGCAGGAAATGGACCGACTGTCAGCACTATGAGAGAGAGAGAGAGAGAGAGAGAGAGAGAGAGAGAGAGAGAGAGAGAGAGAGAGAGAGACAGACAGACACGGGGAGGGAGGGAAAGGAGAGGAGAGGAGGAAAGTAAGCAAATACTCGTGCATGCATATATACGGTTATACGTACAAACAAACAATCAATTTCTCTCTCTCTCTCTCTCTCTCTCTCTCTCTCTCTCTCTCTCTCTCTCTCTCTCTCTCTCTCTCTCTCTCTCTCTCTCTCTCTCTCTCTGTGTGTGACCTGCTGTACTTTTTAACTAAATTATGGAGTAATGTACTTTTAACTAAATTATGGAGTAATGTCTCTCTCTCTCTCTCTCTCTCTCTCTCTCTCTCTCTCTCTCTCTCTCTCTCTCTCTCTCTCTCTCTCTCTCTCTCTCTCTCTCTCTCTCTCTCTCTCTCTCTCTCTCTCTCTCCCCCCAATTAAACACACTGACCCTTTCTCTCTGCACTCCAAACCCCTTTTTCCCTCCCTGTTCCCTCCCTATTCTCTCCTCTCCCTGATACTTTCCCCTCTCCCCAGCCAACCCTGCCTCCCCCTTACATCTGCCTCCTCTCCCAAGCCAGGCCAGCGTCCCCTCACCTCGCTCCCCACAACACAACACGTTTCACGCCCAGACACTCTCTCTATCAGCGTTATGGAGCGGCGGACGTAAGTTTACCCTCTGGAAAGGTGCGCTGGAAAGGTCAAACTGCGAGTGACAGTGCGTAATGCGTACGTATGTCAGTGAGAGAGAGAGAGAGAGAGAGAGAGAGAGAGAGAGAGAGAGAGAGAGAGAGAGAGAGAGATTAAGATGACAGGAATAAAGGAGACAAAATGATAATGAAGGAAAAAGAAAATAAAGACAGGATGGACAGGGAAAGCAGAGAGAGAGAGAGAGAGAGAGAGAGAGAGAGAGTGTGGGTGTACAGTTGTTTAGGATGGGATCAGTGAGAGAGAGTTTGAAGTACGTGTGTGTGTGTGTGTGTGTGTGTGTGTGTGTGTGTGTGTGTGTGTGTGTGTGTGTGTGTGTGTGTGTGTTTGGGATGGGATGAGAGGAGTGTGTTTGCGTGACTGTGGAGTGGCTTTGAGTGCGTGAGACCGTATGGGGGTGCTTTTGCGTGGGTTCAGGAGCTGTGGAATGAGAGATGAGAGGGTTTGCAGCGAACACAGAGCCTGGAAGTGGGAAGTGGTCAGAACTAAGGTAATGGACACGTGCTGGAATTAATCAAGGCACAAGGAGCTGGACTGGAATGTGTCTCTCAGGTACGAATGAAAGTGAATGAGAATGAATCAATAAAAACAGTACTGATAAAAAAAAAATATTGACTGTAGAGCATGACGGAAAGCAAACAGGGAATATGGAACAGACTGGAATGAGGCTGGAGTCAAAGAACAACCATGAAGCAACCTGAAATGGCTCTGGAACGAGGAAAGAAGCATGGATCAGCATGATCAGTATAGAACGGCTTTTGAATGAGCTTGGAACGAAAGTAGAGGGAAAAATAACTACAAAATAATCTGGAATGAACGTAAAGAATAAAAAAATACAAAATGACCTAAAATAAGACTGGAACGAAGGGTAAAGGAAAAATCAAGTATGAAAAGTCATGAAATATATTTGGAACGAAAGTAGAGACGAGGAATAAGTACAAAACTAATCTGGAATGAATTTAGAATGAAGTTAGAGGCCAAAAAAATATATAATGAACTGAAACAAGACTGGAACCAAAGTAGAAGACAAAATCAAATATGGAAAATCATGGAATAGGTTAGGAACGAAGGTAGAGGCGAGAAATAACAACAAAGATAACCCTGAAATATATCTGAAATTAACGTAAAGGCGATAAAAAAAAGTATAAAATGAAATGAAACGAGACAAACGAAGGAAGAAGGCAAAAACTAAGTATGGAAAGTCACGCAATGGATTAGCAATGAAAGTAGAAACGAAAAATAAATACGAAATAGCCCTGGAGTAAATCTGGAATGCAGGTAAAAGACGAAAAAAACTGTATAAAATGAACTGAAACGAGACTGCAACAAAGAGAATAGACAAAATCAAGTATGGAAAATCATGTAATAGGTTTGGAATTAATGTAGAGGCGAGAAATAAGCAAAAAATAATACTGGAAGAACGAAAAAAGTACAAAATGACCTGAAACGAGACTGCAACAAAGAGAAAAGACAAAATCAAGTATGGAAAGTGATGGAATAGTTTTGAAACGAAGATAAAAGCGAGGAATAAGTACAAAATAACCCTGGAAGAACGAAAGAAGTATAGAATGACCTGAAACGAGATTGGAACGAGATTGGAACGAAAGAAGACAGCAAAATTAAGTATGGAAAGTCATAGAATAGGTTTGGGACAAAGGTAAAGGCGAGAAGTAAGTACAAAACGGGCGTGGAATGAGTGTGGAAGGAGGGTGGAGGCACAAGAGTGGGCTGGAAGGAAGGGAGTGGGCCGGGTGCGTGTGGAGTGGCTGGGCTTCAGGAGAGAGAGAGGGAGAGTGAGAGAGAGAGAGGCGGGAGAGAGAAACTGACGCCGTGCTGACTAAAGCTGACCTTCTTGACCCAAACGGCGCGAGGCGAGGCGGCGCTGACTCCCTTGACATGCCACCTCCCTTGCCTTGCCCTGCACCACGACCCACGACCCCACCACCCCCCTCTACGACCCCAGAAAGACGACCACCATCTCTACGACCCCAGAAAGACCACCACTCTCTCTACGACCCCAGAAAGACGATCACCCTCTCTACGACCCCAGAAAGACGACTCACCACCTCCTCCATGACCCCAGAAAGACGACCACCTCCTCTATGACCCCAGAAAGACGACCACCCAACTCTACGACCCCAGAAAGACGACTACCCCACTCTACGACCCCAGAAAGATGACTCACCCCCCCTCCACGACCCCAGAAAGACGACCACCCTCTCTACGACCTCAGAAGATGACTCACCACCCCCCTCCACGACCTCGGAAAAACGACCATCTACTGTACGACCACAGAATGACGACACCATCACCCCTCCACCACCCCAGAAAGACGACCATCATCACCCAAAAATGAGGACCACCCCACACTCTCCACGACCACAGAAAGACGACCTATCAGTCTCCCACGACCACGAAAAGACGACCACCACTCTACGACCCCACATAGGACCACCACCATCCCTCCCACGATGACAGGAAGACGACCATCCCCTTCCACGACCCCACAGTGACGACCCCCACCTGCGACCTTCCAGCGGCCGCCCAATCCTAAAGGTCGTATTAAAAGGCTCCCAACTACGACTTTGTTACGAGTTGTGTTTGATTGCCACCTACGACCACGACTTCTTATTCTCTCTCTCTCTCTCTCTCTCTCTCTCTCTCTCTCTCTCTCTCTCTCTCTCTCTCTCTCTCTCTCTCTCTCTCTCTCTCTCTCTCTCTCTCTCTCTCTCTCTCTCTCTCTCTCTCTCTCTCTCTCTCTCTCTCCTCTCTCTCTCTCTCTCTCTCTCTCTCTCTCTCTCTCTCTCTCTCTCTCTCTCTCTCTCTCTCTCTCTCTCTCTCTCTCTCTCTCTCTCTCTCTCTCTCTCTCTCTCTCTCTCTCTCTCTCTCTCTCTCTCTCTCTCTCTCTCTCTCTCTCTCTCTCTCTCTCTCTCATTTCTCTCACTACTTTCTTGACAGGTGTGATTCATCTTTTTCACGTCTTCATTGACACACACACACACACACACACACACACACACACACACACACACACACACACACACACACACACACACACACACACACACACACACTTGACATATATATAAAAAAAAGGTGATTCTCGTGATTTTGAAACGATTTATGTTATTCAAGATATTTCATGTGTATGTGTGTGCATTTTTCTCTTTCCCATCCTTCTTTATCAGGTTTATGTATACGTGTGTGTCTGTGTGTGTGTGTGTGTGTGTGTGTTGTTTATTCGCGTCTCGTTTTTCATCGACAATATCTCTCTCTCTCTCTCTCTCTCTCTCTCTCTCTCTCTCTCTCTCTCTCTCTCTCTCTCTCTCTCTCTCTCTCTCTCTCTCTCTCTCTCTCTCTTTAATCATTCTTTTCTCTATTCAATATTTTATTTGATATTACATAATTTTATTCAATCTCCTTTATCTTCCTCTTCTTTTTTTTTTTTTGCTTTTTTAATTTCTTTTCTCTATCTATTTTTGCTATTTTTTTTTATCTGCCTTGGCATTGATTTAATTTGAAGTTTTTTTTTTCTCCTTTATTCTCTTTCCTCATTTCCTTTCCCCTATTCCCTCCATGACTCAGTGACAGCTCTGCCCACCTTGACACATTTCCAAGGCGAATTTTCACTCATTCCCAACCAACCCTCATATTTATTGCCTCCACTTCCTTCCCCACAGGCATTCTTTTACTCTCAGACCTGCTTCAGACGCATTCCAGATCCTAAATACATCCATTCTGTACCTTCATTTCTTCCTACAGTCATTCTTTGCTTTGATGTTCGTTCCAGGCATTCCTTACTTTATTTTCTTCTAGTTTTCCAGTCATTTATTTACTTCCAGACCCTAAACATATCCATTCTATTCCTCCACTCTCTCTTACAGTCATTCTTTACTTTGATGTCCCTTCCAGGCTTACCCACACTCATTCCTAACCTCCAGGCATTTTTTTTCTAGTTTTCCAGTCATTTCTTTGCTTCTAGTCATGCTGCAGACTCGTTCATCTCATTCCCTTTACTTTCATTCCACTCCACGCTCATTCCAAGCTTTCAGACGTATTCCAGGCACGCTCCAGCCCTCCTCGCCTTTGTTTCCACTCATTCCTGGAGAGTTGAGCCCACGCCAGATCCACGCACACGCACGCAATCAGTCACTCGGTACACACACACACACACACACACGTACCTTTGCTGAAGTGTGTGTGTGTGTGTGTGTGTGTGTGTGTGTGTGTGTGTGTCTTTCATATCACCCTGTATTAATGGAGACACCTGCGATCGCCTGACACACACCTGCCCACACACATACTTTGATACACCTTGATACACGTCTACACACCTTTATGTCTTCATCCCTCCAACCTTCCCTCCCTCCCTCCCTCCCTCCCTCCTTCCCTCCTTCTCTCCTCTCTTCCTTCCCTCCCTTCTCTCCCTCCTTCCTTTCATCCGTTCCTCCCTTCCTCTGTCCCTCCTTCCCTTCCTTCTTTCCCTTCTCTTCTCCTTTCATCTCTTCTCTGGCTTCTTCTTACTCCTACTTTTCCTTCTTATTACTTCTTGTCTCTCTCTTTCTTACTTTTTTGTGTTATTTCTTTTCTTTTTTTTTTCTTTTTTTCATTTTTAGTTTTTTTCTTGTTTCTTACTTTCTTTCTCTTCTTACTTCCTATTTTTTTCCCTTTTGTCTCTTATTCTTATTTTTATGTTCCTCCTTTTTTCGTTTGTCTTGTTTTGTTCCTGTTTTCTTTTTCATCTTCATTTTTTCTTGTTTTTTTTTTTACTCTACTTATTATTATCATTTTTTCTTATTACGTCTTTATCCTCGTTATTCATTCTCTCTCTCTCTCTCTCTCTCTCTCTCTCTCTCTCTCTCTCTCTCTCTCTCTCTCTCTCTCTCTCTCTCTCTCTCTCTCTCTCTCTCTCTCTCTCTCTCTCTCTCTCTCTCTTCTCTCTTTTCTTTATTTATTTTCTTTGCTTTCTTCTTTTCTTTGTGTTAAATATTCTTCTGTTTTCATGTAGTTTTTTTTTCCTCCTCTTCCTCCTCCTCTTCTTCTCTTTCTTCCCTTCCTCTTCTCCTCTTTTTCTCTTCCCCTTCTTCTCTTCTTCTTCTTCTTCTTCCCCTTCGTTACTAATGACTATATGTATCTTATATTTTTCTTGTTCCTCTCCTTATTATCTTTCTTTCCTCTCTTCCCCTCTTCCATTTTCCCCTTTCCCTTCTACTCTTTTTGTCCTTTGTTTCTCCTTCCTCTCTTTACTTCTTTCTCGTTTTCTTCTTTTTATTTTCATTTTTCCTTTTCCCTCGTCTTCTCTTGTACACTTTCCTCTCTTCCTCTTCCTCTTCTTCGTTTATGTAATGTTCCTTTGTCTTCATTTATTTGTTATTTTTCCTTTTTTTTCATTCCTTTCTCTATTCCTTTTCATTTTCTTCCTCCATTTTTCCCTTTTTCCCCTTCCTATTTCCTTCTTTCTCTCTTTTCTTTTCCTTTTCTTTCCGTCTCTTCTTTTCTCTTTCTTTCCCTCATTTTTCTCTCTCTTTCATCTCCTTTCCCTCTTTTTATTTCTTATTTCCTCTCTTTACTTTCCTCTTTTTTTCCTTTTCCTTTTCTCTTTTCCCCTTCCCTCTTTTCTTTTCTCTTACTTTCCCATTCTTCTTCCCTCTTTCCCATTCCTTCCCCACTTTTTTCCCCTCCTTTCCCCTTTCTTCATTCCTTTCCCTCTTTTCTTTTCTCCTACTTTCCCTTTCCCTTTTCCTTTCCCCACCCCCTTTCCCCTCGTTTTTCCCTCGTTTTCCTTCTTTTTCCCTCGTTTTCCCTCATTTTCCCTCTTTTCCCTTTCCCTTTCCTCTTTCCCCTTCCTTTCTCTCTCTTCTCCCTAGTTTCCCCTCGTTTTCCCTAGTTTCCCCTCGTTTTCCCTCTGTTTCCTTCGTTTTCCCCTCGCTTTCCCTCTCTTTTCCCTCGTTTTCCCCTCTTTTCCCTTCATTTTCCCCTTGTTTCCCGCTTTTCCCCTTGCTTTCCCCTCGTTTCCCTCTCGTTTAACCTCTTTTTCCCTCTTTTTCCCCTCTTTTCCCCTCTTTTCCCCTTCTCACACCTGCGTCCCGGTGGTGTATTAATTACCTCTTGATTGGCATAATAATTACCTGTCCATCAGATCGCTCCTTACATCTGATTGTGCGCCGAGGGGAAACTTCATTGTGGTGGGAGTCTTCTATCTTCCCCCCCTCCTCCTCCTCCTCCTCCTCCTCCTCCTCCTCCTCCTCCTCCTCCTCCTCCTCCTCCTCCTCCCAAGACATCCTTTCTCCATCCATCTCGTCAATGTCTCTTCTTCTCTTTGTGTGTGTGTGTGTGTGTGTGTGTGTGTGTGTGTGTGTGTGTGTGTGTGTGTTTTTATCTCGTTCATTTGTGGTTTAGTGTTTCATTCTCTCTCTCTCTCTTTTCTCTCTCTCTCTCTCTCTCTCTCTCTCTCTCTCTCTCTCTCTCTCTCTCTCTCTCTCTCTCTCTCTCTCTCTCTCTCTCTCTCTCTCTCTCTCTCTCTCCTTCCATCACTCCATGAATGGCTGACTGACATTCCTCTACTAACAGTTTAGGAGGAGGAGGAGGAGGAGGAGGAGGAGGAGGAGGAGGAGGAGGAGGAGGAGGAGGAGGAGGAGGAGAAGAAAGGAGTTAAAGAGGACGAAGAAGAAGTTAAAGAGGAGGAGGAGAAGAAGAAGAGGAGGAGGAGGAGGAGGAGGAGGAGGAGGAGGAGGAGGAGGAATAAAAGAAGAAAAGATCTGATAAAAGGAGAAAAAGAAAGAGACGGTAATGAACGTAGATAAATTTCACTTTCTTTGTTCTCTCTCTCTCTCTCTCTCTCTCTCTCTCTCTCTCTCTCTCTCTCTCTCTCTCTCTCTCTCTCTCTCTCTCTCTCTCTCTCTCTCTGTTCGTTATCCAATTTCCTTTTTCTTTCCTTCGTAACTTTGATCATTATTTTTTTTCTTTTTCCTGTTTATTTTGTATTTTTATCATTTTATTCCTCCGCTCACTGTATACGTAATATTTCCCCAAACTTTCTCACTTTCTCACTTTCTCACTTTGTTTTGCACGATTCTCTTCTCACATTCCACCTCATTCTCTCTCTTCTCTTTGTATTTTCTCTCCTTCATCTAGTTTTCTCTTCACATACTTCTTTATTGCTTCCTTCCTTCTTCTTCCTTCCTTCCTTCATTCATTCGGTAACTCTTCACATTCTTTCATTTCCTCCTTCATAATATTCCTCTGCGTCGCTTCCTTCATTTCCATTTACATAATTCTTCATTGATTTCTCCTTCCTTCTTTCTCCTTCCTTCCTTCCTTCCTTCCTTCATTCATTCATTCGGTAACTTTTCTTTACATTCCTTCATTTCCTCCTTCACACAACATTCCACTGTCTCTCCATTCCACTTTCATACTTCTTCCTTGTTTTCTTCCTTCTCCTTACTTCTTTCCTTCCTTCATTCATTCTGTAACACTTCTTCACATTCCTTCATTTACTCCTTCACAATAGTCCACTGCCTTCTCTTCTTCTATTCCCCGCTTTCTGAAATTTTTCCTTCCTTCTTTCCTTCACAATAAAAAACATTCCCATTTCTTCATATGAGCCCTTTTTGGTACTCGTGGTACGCTCATGAAAACGCCGCCAATCATCCCTAAGGCCTTGCAAAACTGTCGTGGCGAGAGAGCAGAGCGATTATGAACACAGGCCACTACTACATTCCAATGAGCCACTGCATCTCAATCCACTCATGCATGCCTCCTTCACAGCATGCCACAGATAACGCCAGCCCCTCCCCTTCACCACACACAGACGCCGCCTTCCCCTCCCCAGCGGCCCACCAGGTGACCGTGCTGGTTCCTAATTGGTCTCGCTTAGCACCTGTCTCCTATTATTCTTGAGGTTAATCACGCAGCGTCTGGCAGGGCCTCCACCAGCCGTCGCAGCCCAAACTGTCGTGCTTAACCTAATAACTTGATTTGCTAAGAGGACGTGTAATTACTGTGCAGAGAGAGAGAGAGAGAGAGAGAGAGAGAGAGAGAGAGAGAGAGAGAGAGGAGGAGGAAGTGCAATAGAAAGGCGACAAACACAGACAAAAATAAACACAGAAAGAGAGAGAGAGAGAGAGAGAGAGAGAGAGAGAGAGAGAGAGAGAGAGAGAGAGAGAGAGAGAGAGAGAGAGAGAGAGAGACAGAGTGAGTGGTGGGAGGATAGATAAAGAAATAAAGGCGAAAAAGTGAAAAGAAAAGCAATGAGAAAAAATAGAACAAAAGAATGAGAGAGAGAGAGAGAGAGAGAGAGAGAGAGAGAGAGAGAGAGAGAGAGAGAGAGTTCCTTTGGCTATTTATGAATAATTTTTCCGCCTTGTGCTTTTCTTCCATTTTCTCTTTCACTTCACTTTTAATCAAGCAATTGGGCAAAAAGGAAATACTTAATTGGAACCTGGAAAAAGAAAGAGACAAACCAGAAAATAGATAAATGAGTAAAAATGAAGGAAAAGAAAAGAACAACACACACACACACACACACACACACACACACACACACACACACACACACACACACACACACACACACACACAACAAACAAGAGAGGACTAAAGATTTTCAACATTGTGGTGGTGGTGGTGGTGGTGGTGGTGGTGGTGACATCCATAAGAAGTTTGACAAAAGCTGCAACTCAATTATGCATAACAGCAGCACCTCAACGCACCTTCAGTGGCTCCGTCAGGTGTTGGAAGGCCAGGAACCACCACAACAACAACACAGTATTGACGGAACACAGCATTACTCTGAAGAAACACATAATTGAAACACACAGCAAACACAAAACATAAATGAAACACAGGGTGGCATTTACAAACACCTCAGAGGTTTTTGTAACACTCGTTCTGCTTATTGGAAACACACTGGCGACCTAGAACACAAAGTAACGCTCTAGAAACACACTGGTAGCTTGAAACATCACTTGGAAACACAATATTAGCTTTGAAACACACGGAGATCATTTGTGTTAGTATAAATAAACACATGACCAATCTGGAACACAAAGTAAAGCGAAGAAATGCAGTATTGGTAAAACAACACTTTAGAAACACTCTTGAAACCTGGAAACCTTGGAACACAAAGCAGATTAGGGTTTTCAAACACACTCGGAACACATTTAGGTCCTTCTAGAAACAATCAAATAGTCTGCAACACCGATCAAACACACCAGTAAGTCTGTAACACACTGACAACACAACAGGAACATCCAAATCACTAGAAAACACACACACACACACACACACACACACACACACACACACACACACACACACACACACACACACACACACACACACACACACACACACACACACACACACACACACACACACACACACACACACACACACACACACACACACACACACACACACACACACACACACACACACACACACACACATAGCAAACAGACACCAGGAATTTATTATACAATGTTATTGGGTTTGCGGTGTGTGTGTGTGTGTGTGTGTGTGTGTGTGTGTGTGTGTGTGTGTGTGTGTGTGTGTCTGTCTGTCTGTGTGTGTGTGCTACGGTTTGCTTTTCACTACCAGAAGAAGAGAAAAAACAACAGTAAAAACAACAACAACATCAATAATAACAATAACAAGAGAAGAGGAGGAGGAGGAGGAAG
>NC_059279.1:18166704-18174204 GCF_017591435.1 Portunus trituberculatus | reverse complement strand
GCTACACACGAGAGGCGGCTGCGGAGGCGTTCAACACACAACACAGTGTGAACGTGATACAGTACATGAGGAACACACGGCCACGTTTGCAACACTGTAGGAGCATTTCATCAAACTTGCACACACACACACACACACACACACACACACACACACACACACACACACACACACACACACACACACACACACACACACACACACACACACACACACACACACACACACACACACACACACACACACACACACACACACACACACACACTATCACCGTCACTACTACACACACCACCACATCACCATCACAATACAACACAACACTACACATAATTAACCAAGACCAACAAAACGCAAAAAAAACACAAACACACTAACACACAACACATAAAGCACTACAACCAGTACTCGGAACACAGTAAAAACACCACAAACACACACAAACACACAGACACACTCTCCTAACCCAGCAACACACTAAAAACACCACAAACACACCCAAACACACACATACACACACTTCCAACCCATCAACACACTAAAAACACCACAAAAACACAACCAAAACACACACCAACACACAAACACACACTCCCAACCCAGCAACACACTCGGCAACACCGCAACACTGGCAACACAAGAAATAAATTACTGCACATGCTTTCCTTAACACCTGTGGCTTGAGCATGTGTGTGAGCGAGCGAGCGAGCGAACCAAAGAGAGAGAGAGAGAGAGAGAGAGAGAGAGAGAGAGAGAGAGAGAGAGAGAAAGAGGTGTGTTTACGTGCAGCTAAAGACGTTAGGTCCAAATTCGTAAGGGAAATACTAACAAGGGTATTTTAAGTCACGGGAGAGGAAGGAGGGAAAGTTCCGTGACTAAGGAAACAAACGTAAGAGGCACACTCATTGACACGTGTTTGGGAGAGACAGAGAGAGAGAGGGGAGAGAGGGAGAGGGAGAAGAAGAGGGGGCTACAAATCACACCAAAATCCAACGAATTCAACTCAAATAAATAAGAATAAAGAAATAAAAAAAGAAAAGGAGGAGTAAAAATCTGAACTATGGAAATTACAGAGAGAGAGAGAGAGAGAGAGAGAGAGAGTGAAAGCAGGTCAATTAGTATGATATAAATACATGAATCAGTTAAAGAATATGAAAAAAAATAATATTAAAATTAAATTCAATTAAATTAAAGAAATATTGATGGAAAAAAGTGAACCATTTAAATATATAACTAAATAACGTGTGTGTGTGTGTGTGTGTGTGTGTGTGTGTGTGTGTGTGTGTGTGTGTGTGTGTGTGTGTGTGTGTGTGTGTGTGTGTGTGTGTGTGTGTGTGTGTGTGTGTGAGTGTAATGAGGAAAGCAGAGGATCAGATAATAGCCATCAACATCATTAGTCGTGAAATGAATGGAAAAGTTAGGGTGCAGAGCTGAGAATTAGAGAGAGAGAGAGAGAGAGAGAGAGAGAGAGAGAGAGAGAGAGAGATATAAACCCTAGTAAACATAACATTTAAAACACCATATATTGACACACTCCCAAACATAACAAGGGTGCTTTCAACCAAATATTATCATTCTATACTAAAACAATTTCAAGTCTTTTAAAACAAATATTTATAAACACAGTGGGAACATTTTTTTTTAAAGCCAAACTATGCCATGATGCTTTACCATATTCATTCTACTTACTATTTAGCGATTTTATACAGCTTCAGAAACTTATGTGGGAATTGAAATAGTGAAGCCTCTGGCCATTAACCTTATCAGTATTGGATCGTATTTTACCATTGGTTTTGGATATAATTTGACGATTTTATTAATATTAGTAAAGGTCTTTGAGGGTCAGAATATCAATGGCCAGAATCCTCACCATTTTAATCCCCACATGAGTTTTTGAAGCTGCATAAAATCGCCAAATGGTAAGCACAGTTAATGAAAACGTGTCTTGGTACTGGAGGTGTTAATCTTCTGACCCCCATAGACCCTTCCTAATGTCAATAAAATCGTCTAATCACACCAACAATTGACGATAAAAATGCGTCCCAGTACTGAAGGGAATTGTTAAACAGTATATTGAGTCTCTTATACAACCATAACATTTTAGAATCACAAACTTCTCAGCTTTGCCAGGGTATTTTTTCCTCCTAAACGTCATTTCTCGTGAACTAATATGACAAGGACATTTTAACCTCTTCAGTAACATGACGCGTTTTCATATTCATTCTGCTTACTGTTTGGTGAATTGATACAGCTTCAGATACTTATGTTGGGATTAAAATAGTGGACATTTAATTTTCTGACATCCGTAAATAAAATCGTCCAATCATACACGAAACTCAGTAAAAAATGTGTTCCAATACTGAAAGGATTAAAACACATACCTTGAACCGTAGCAGGAGGATTTTCAAAGGCAAACGTTATCCAGAGGCAATAACACCACCTCAAATATTACAAAACCCATACCTTGAAACACATTAGCTGTATACTTAATCAGGTGAACATTTAATCCCAAAACAATATCTTCAAACCAAGACAGCCATTTCATACAAGGAGCTTCAACACACATCATCCTAATTAAAGACTAACAATTAATTTTTTTTCAAGCCACTTATCCTATAGTATTGACTCACGTTTATGTCTCTGTATGTTTTTTTTTTTCATTGTAATCTTCGTTGTCCGTGCCTTCCTACTTTAAAAAGCATTTAATTTAACCCAAATACTAAAGCCCACCACTCTTAAGTCCCTCATAACTACAAGAAAAACCCAAATACCAAAGTCAGCCATTCTTAAATCCTCCGTAACTACAAGAAACACCTTTTTTACCGTAATCTCGTTGTCCTTGCCTTCCTACATAAAAAAAAAAAATTCAATTTAACCCAAATACCAAAGCCCACCACTCTTAAATCATCCGTATTTACAAGAAAGACCATTTTAATCATAATCTTCGTCGTTCTCTCCTTCCTACATAAAAAAAAGTATTCAATTTAACTCAAATATCAAAACCTGTCACCCGTAAATGTTTCGTAACTACAAGAAACACCATTTTAATCATAATCCTCGCTGTCCTTACGTTCTTAAATAAAAAGCATTTAATTTAACTCAAGTATCAAATCCTGTCACTCTTAAATCCTTCGTAACTACAAAAAACACCATTTAAATCATAATCTTTGTTGTCCTTACGTTCTTAAATAAAAAGCATTTAATTTACCCCAAATATCAAAGCCTCATAGCTACAAGAAACACCATTTTAATCATAATTCTCGTTGCCCTTGCTTTCCTACATAAAACAGCATTCAATTTAACCCAAATACCAGAGTCCACCACACTGAAAGTCTCGTAAGTGTAGTAAATGAGGTATACAAGTGACGTAGAAGAGACACCATGACTCACCCACACTGGAGGAACAGAGACATACTGTAAACATGTGTGAGAGAGAAGTCATTAAGATCAATCGATACAAAAAAAAAAAAAAAAAGTTTGCTGGAAGAAGGAGGAGGAAGGAAAAGGAGGAGTAAGAAGAGGAAGAGGAGGATATTTGGTAAGGCCACATAAGCGTATCCGTAACTCTTCCTTCTTGTTTTAGGAGGAGCACAAACAAGAGATATAAATGAAGAGCAAACACTGGCAGATGCTTAGGTGACTCGGCTCCCTGTGGTGGCCTGTTTGAAGTAAAGGAAAGGATAGGGAGCTCCTGAAACGGTGATGAGAGACAGTAGCAAGACAAGTAAAGAGTAAATGGTAAACTAGTAAAGGGTAAAAGAGTAGTAAGAGTAGCAAAGAAGTGATGAACGAGAGTAGGAAGAATAAAGAAAACATTAGAAAAAAGTAGGAAGGAAGAATAGAAAGAGTAATGAAAAGAACATAAGAGAAAGACAAGAAAAGAATAAAGACTGAAATGAAAAGGGGGTGATGAATGTGAGTAGTAAGAGAAGTAAAGGATAAACTAGTAGAGGGTGAAGACAAACAGAGGGTAAAAGAGTAGCGAGAGTAGTAAAGGAAGGAGAGGAAGAGAAAAAAAATTGGAGAATAAAAGAGTAATGAGGAACAGCATAACCCGATACATAGAAGGAATGAAGGGTATGAAACGGTGATGAGCAAGAACAGTAAGAGAAGAGAGAAGAGGAAGAGGAACAGGTAGAAGGAGAATAATAATAAGTAACAGAGGAAAAAAAAAACAAGAATATAGATTAAGAGTGAGAATACTGACAGTAGAGACAGGAAGAGGAAAAAAAGTGGAAGAGGAAAAAAAAAAGTAAAAGAGATGAAAATGAAGAATGAGAAAAAAAATATAACAGGAAGACATAGAGAGAATAAAAGTAAGATATGGTAAAAATAGGAAAAAAAACAGGATTGAATATAAGGAATGAGTATTAACAGTAGAGACAGGAGGAGGAGGAAAAAAAAGTAGAAGAGGCGGAAATAAAAATAATGAAGAATGAAAAAAAAATATATAACAAGAAGGCATAGAGAATAAAAAGTAAGACATGCAAAAAATAGGAAAAAAAAGCAGGAATGAGGAAAAACTATGAGAATTAGGAAAAGGAGAAAGAGAATAACAAGAGATGAATATAATAATGAAGAATAAGAATAACTAGAATAAAGACTACGATACGAAAAAGGAGAATAAAAAAAAAAAATAACAAGATAAAAAATAAATTAGACAACAGAAGGAGAAGGAAAAGGAGAGACGTGGGAAGGAGAAGAATGAGGAAGAGGAGGAAGAGGAGGAAGACAAGGAGATAATAACCAGGAAGAACACACGAACTAACAAGTAAACATAGGTATGAAACTTTACCTTTCCAAGAACACAATCTCACCTGAAATCATTAACAGAAAACTGAAAACGAGTAAACGAGAGAGAGAGAGAGAGAGAGAGAGAGAGAGAGAGAGAGAGAGAGAGAGAGAGAGAGAAGGAAAGGCTCTGATTAGACAGGTGAGTGGCGTTACACCTGTGCTAGCGAATCATGTCTGTGTGACTCATCTGTGTTAAGCTTACCTCACTGCTAAAGATGTGTGTGAGAGAGAGAGAGAGAGAGAGAGAGAGAGAGAGAGAGAGAGAGAGAGAGAGAGGCTATATCAATCACTGCTTTCCTATAAATTTTTTCCTCCTTTTTGTTTTCATTGCCCTAGTTTTCACCTCCTCCTCCTCCTCCTCCTCCTCCTCCTCCTCCTCCTCCTCCTCCTCCTCCTCCTCCTCTTTCACTAACTCTAAAATTTCCATGTCCTCATTTCCCATAAAACGCAGCGTGATCTTTTCTGTTTCCCGGTGTGACGGAGGTGGGGAGGAGTGGGGAGGTGGGCTGGGAGGGGGTTGGCGGGGAGAAGCCTTGTCATATTCTATCCTGCTGCCACACACACGTAATTCAATAGACAGCCTCGTTGCAAGTCAGCATTTCTTCTGGTAATTCTCCTTTTGGAAACGTATTTTTCTCTTTCTTCCTCTCTTTTATTTATCTTTCCTTCTCCATCTCCTCCTCCTCCTTCTTCTCCTCCTTCTCCTTCTCTTCCTCTTCCTCCTCCCGTCTTGCCTCATCTTTCTTCTCATATCTTAGTCTTATCATATTTTATCATACCTCTTTTCATCCCATTTTTCCTTCTCTCATCTTGTCTGTGTCCCGTCCCTCACCCTCCATCCTGCTGACGGTGGTGGTGGTGGTGGTGGTGGTGGTGGTGCTCCCGCCTTCCCGGAATCCATAAGGCATTGATCTGGAAGGTAAATCAGTTGCCTGGTTAAATCACTGGAGGAATGAGAGGGCGGGAGAGAGAGAGAGAGAGAGAGAGAGAGAGAGAGAGAGAGAGAGAGAGAGAGAGAGAGACAGAGAGAGAGAGAGAGAGAGAGAGAGAGAGACAGAGAGAGAGAGAGAGAGAGAGAGAGAGAGAGAGAGAGAGAGAGAGAGAGAGAGAGAGAGAGAGAGAGAGAGAGAGTGAGGATGTGAGAGTTGGACTGACAGACAAGTTTCCTTAATGAGACCTGGAACAGTGTGTGGAACATCCCTCCCTCTTTCTGTTCCGCTCCTGGAGGCTTTTGAGTTACGGACAAGTGACTATTTATAAACCCACGACCCTTCTCTCGGCCTTGTTCCTGCGGCCATGTGGTTTTTTGTAATGGGATTTGGAATGACTTGCTTGTTTACTACGCCGGCTTTCTGTCTCTGTCCTCTGTCTTGAGCTCTCCCGGCCGTGGTGGTGGTGGTGGTGGTAGTGGGCGGCGAATACGAGTTTTTAAGTATTGTGGCTTGAAGGGCTTGTCTTAAATGAGGTTTTACTGGTACAAGGAAACGTGAAGGTCTTATTGTGTTAGTAAGACCTCAGTGTTTGTTGTTACAGAAGGAAAAGAAAAGAATATGAGGTTTCCTTTTTTTAATCCCTTCAGTACCGTGACGCGTTTTCATATTCATTCTGCTGACTTTTTGGTAATTTTATACAGCTTCAGAAACTTATGTGGTGGTTCAATATAGTGAAGGCTCTGGCCATTAACTTATTCAGTACTAGAACGCATTTTATCATGAATTTTTGGGTATGATTAGACGATTTTATTGACATTACCAATGGTCTATGGAGGTCAGAACATTAATGGCTAAAGTCTTCACCATTTTAATCCCCACATAACTCTTTGAAGCTGTATAAAATCACCAGATAGTAACCAGAAGGACTATGGAAACACGTCAGTGTACTGAAGGAGTTAATCTCGAGTCCGCCCCATCAGTACCATGACGTGTTTTTATATTCACTCTGCTTCTTATTTGGTGATTTTATACAGCTTCAGAAACTTATATGGGGATTAAAACAGTGAAGACTCTGGATATTAATCTTCTGCCCTCAATAGACCCTTCCTAATGTCAATAAGGTCGTTAAATCACACCCAAAACTCGTGAAAAAAAAATGCATCCCACTACTGAAGAGGTTACGTATGATGAAAACTTACTTGACTTGTGTTAGGACTTATGTGTTTCGTGTGCAGAATGGGATGAACTGGAGATCAATTTGAGTTTAAGTGTGACGACAACTTAAATTATTTGTTTTGGGGTATTTTTTTTTAATATACAAGGGAGCAAAGTGGTTATATTTTGTTACTTTGACTTTCGTATCGTTTATTTCCTTTTGCATTGATGTGTTCTTGATCGTATTTGGTTTACGTTTACTGAAGAGAAATTGACTGACCTTCGTATTGTTTCTGTTCTTTGCATTGATATATTCTTGATTGCCTTTGGTTTACAGGAGAGGAATTGAAGGAGGGGCTCTGTTAATCTGACCACCGTACTGTTTCTCGAGTTAGGGAGACATAGAAGGGAATGAAAAGGCCCAAAAACAACTTCTTAAATCTTACAAACTTTCAGTGCCTTTCCTTGGAGATGTTGTAGGCTTATGGATGGATCTTTCAACGACTTTTAATATAACTACAATGCCTCGAGCTCTTGTAATTGTGAAATGGACTGAAAACCCTCCTTGTGTGTGTGTGTGTGTGTGTGTGTGTGTGTGTGTGTGTGTGTGTGTGTGTGT
>NC_059279.1:18149204-18161704 GCF_017591435.1 Portunus trituberculatus | reverse complement strand
TTCCTCTCTCTCTCTCTCTCTCTCTCTCTCTCTCTCTCTCTCTCTCTCTCTCTCTCTCTCTCTCTCTCTCTCTCTCTCTCTCTCTCTATTTAGTCGTTTTTTCTTGCCCTTGGCCAGATTTCTCCTCTTACATAAAATATTCTTGTTATTTTGTTGTTTACCACATTTTTTTGGCTAGCTCTCTCGTACCTGCTTGGGAACTGGCATCTAAGTGGGTTGCTTTATCTAATCTTTTATTTGTTGTTGTTGTCCTTGAAAAAATAATATTCTCTAGGTAACTTTTTAGAGAGTGTGGAAATATAAATAGGAAGAATATTAGTTAGTTTATTTATTTATCTATTATTATTATTATTATTATTATTATTATTATTATTATTATTATTATTATTATTATTATTGTTGTTGTTATTATTGGTGTTATAGAACTGCGCCTTTATTTACTGTCTCTTGTTCTCCAATGCTATTCTCTTCCTTTAGTCTTTGAGATAATGAAAATGTAGTGAAATGGGATGAAATAAGTTAAAAAAGAAAAAGCAGAAGAAGAAGAAGAAGAAGAAGAAGAAGAAAGAGGAAGAATTTGCATAAAACAGAAAGACTTTATTTGTGTACCTAAAAATATAACCATAAGTATTTCGTTCCTTTCCTCCTCCTCCTCCTCCTCCTCCTCCTCCTCCTCCTCCTCCTCCTCCTCCTCCTCCTCCTCCTCCTCCTCCTCCTCCTCCTCCTCCTCCCCCCCCCATCAGGATGTTCTCTCAAGTTGGCGACAGCTGAGTCAGTCCTGAACTCACCCCGTGTCAGTAGAGAGAGAGAGAGAGAGAGAGAGAGAGAGAGAGAGAGAGAGAGAGAGAGAGAGAAAGAATAGCTGTCTCCCTTTCCCACACACACACACACACACACACACACACACACACACACACACACACACACACACACACACACACACACACACACACACACACACACACACACACACACACACACACACACACACACACTAAAAACAACACAAGCGATTAAGTTGGAAAGTTATGGGAGGCAAAGTTTCCTCCATCCTATGTCTTCCTCCTCCTCCTCCTCCTCCTCCTCCTCCTCTTCCTCTTCCTCTTCCTCTTCCTCTTCCTCTTCCTCCTCCTCCTCCTCCTCCTGATTTACCTTCTTTAATGTCCTCTCCTTCTGTTACTCTTTCTTTTTTTTCCTCCCCTTCCTCCTCTTTCTCATTATAATCCTTCTCATCTATCTTCCTTCCTCCTTCCTCCTCCTCCTCCTTCTCCTCCTCCTCCTCCTCCTCCTTCTCCTCGTGGCGTTCCAAGATGGCTGACAAACACTGCTCCTCTTTCCTTGCAGTCATGAGGTGGCGTGGTGGTCGGTAGCTACACGGGACGCTCTCATTGGTCAAGGTAAGGACAGAGACTCACGCTGATTGGCTATTGAATTCGTGTGCTTTCATATGATTGGCTGGTTTTGGATTTTTATTTAATTTTTTTAATCATTTTATTTATTTGTGTTCGTGGGAGAGAGAGAGAGAGAGAGAGAGAGAGAGAGAGAGAGAGAGAGAGAGAGAGAGAGAGAGAGAGAGAGAGAGAGAGAGAGAGAGAGATGAATGTAATTATTTCTATTTCAATTTTTTTATTTCTTTTTTTATTTTGCGTCTTTATTTTCCTCTTTTCTTAAATTAATGTCCGTGTTTTTCTTCCTGTTTCTTTGTGTGCTATTGTTCTCTCTCTCTCTCTCTCTCTCTCTCTCTCTCTCTCTCTCTCTCTCTCTCTCTCTCTCTCTCTCTCTCTCTCTCTCTCTCTCTCTCTCTTCGTTACCAGAGGAACATTAACAAGCCAATTGTCTTTCTGGAATGGTCATTCTTGGAGATAGAAAGAGAGAGAGAGAGAGAGAGAGAGAGAGAGAGAGAGAGAGAGAGAGAGGTGGACGCAGAGACAGGTGACATCTATTAAAGTAGGCCTGGGAACGGCTGAATAGATAGGTGAGGAGGAGGAGGAGGAGGAGGAGGAGGAGGAGGAGGAAAATAGAAATACTGTTGGTCGTTTTCTTCAGCCTGTTGTTGTTGTTGTTATTGTTTTTGTTTTCTATTTTTATTCTTATTTTTCTTTACGTTTTTCTTCATTTTTTCTTTTCTTTTCTTCTTCTTCTTCTTCTTCTTCTTCTTCTTCTTCTTCTTCTTCTTCTTCTTCTTCTTCTTCTTCTTCTTCTTCTTCTTCTTCTTCTTCTTCTTCTTCTCCTTCTTCTTGTTTTTCTTCCTCATCATCACCATCATCATTATCATCACCATCATCACCACCACCATCATCACTGTCATCATCATTACCATTATTACCATCACCGTTCACTTTTCCTCCTCATATCCCTTATCTTATCCTTCCTCTTCCTCCTCCTCCTCCTCCTCCTCCTCCTCCTCCTCCTCCTCCTCCTCCTCCTGCTCTTGAATCTCCTCGTAGTTATTTTACAATGGATAGACAACTACATTTCCCAATACTCACAAAATTATTAGACTCACCAACACAGCACACAAAATTATTAGATTCACCAACACAACACACACAAAATTATTAGACTCACCAACACAACACACACATTATTACAAGACTCATCAATAAACAAGCTTAGTACATTCACCAATAGACAAATTACTAGACTCAAAAGTAGAAGACAGACAAAATTTCTAGAGTCACCAATATGCAAACCATTACATTCACCAATAGAGGAGCTTACACATTGCTAGTCTCTGTACACAATGCCTAATAGCGTGGCGGGGCTGGGGCGGGGCGGGGCAGGGCAGGGCAGGGCGGGGCAGGGCAGGGAAGACGGGGGCGGAAAGGATGTGTAGAGTAATGGAATCAGACCAGGAAAGATCTGAAGGTCCGTTGCTGTTTGTAATCCTTTGTAATCCTTTGTAATCCTCTTCTTTCCTCCTCCTCCTCCTCCTCCTTCTCTTCCTTCTTCTTCGTCCCTCGTCCTTTTCTTCCTTCTTCTTCCTCCTCCTCTCCTTTTCTTCTAAGCCTCCTCCAGTTTTGGCCTTTTTTTTCCTCCTTCCTACTTATCTCTTAAAGTTTTCTTATCTCTCTTGGTTGCTTCCTTTTTTTTCCATATCCTTTTTCTTTTTAGCTCTTTTTTTTCATTTCCTCCTCTTCTTCTTCTTCTTCTTCTTCTTCTTATTATTATTATTATTATTATTATTATTATTATTATTATTTATTATTATTATTATTATTATTATTATTATTATTATTATTATTATTATTATTATTATTATTATTATTATTATTATTATTATTATTATTATTATTATTATTATTATTATTTCACTTATTCTTCTTCTGTTCATCTTTTCTTTTTTTCCTTTTCTTTGTTTCTTATTTTATTCTTATTTTTATTATTGTTATTATTATCATTTTTTCTTCTTTTTCTTCTTTTCTTCTTCTTCTTCTTCTTCTTCTTCTTCTTCTTCTTCTTCTTCTTCTTCTTCTTCACCACCACCACCACCACCACCACCACCACTACCATTCCTGTTTATCTACCACTACATTTTTCTGACCCTCCACTTAATTCAAAGCCTCAGCAAAACGACCAACAAACTTCAATGAAATCTTTAAGTCCAGTTGGAACTTTGGGCAAGGAAGAATTGATTAGAATTTGAAACGAATCGAGACATGCAAGGCAGATTCGGGAAGGTATTCAATGCTCCGAGAGATTCCCCTCCTCTCGTCCCGCGCGGCAAAAGTCTACGGTCCCGTCTTGCCAGATTTCACTAACTCTGCGGCTGTACTTCGTCACATCTCGTTTGCTGGCGGGGCTATAGGGAGTGTTCGCCGCATTTCATATTATTCCACGTTGTTAAGGGAGGTTTACGCTCTAGTAGGGATTGTAGTAGTAGTAGTAGTAGTAGTAATAGTATCAGTAGCAGGTTTATCAGCAGCAGTAGAAATGGTAGTAACTGTAATAGTGGAAATTTGATACTTCCGTCTTCAATTAGTAGTAGAAGTAGTAGCAGTCGCAGTAGTAGTAGTAGTAGTAGTAGTAGTAGTAGTAGAAGAAATAATAGTAATAGTAAAATTAGCATCAGCAGTGAAACAGTGGTAATAGTTGAAGTTTTAATGATAGTAGTAGTAGTAGTAGTAGTAGTAGTAGTAGTAGTAGTAGTAGTGGTGGTGGTGGTAGTAGTAGTGGTGGTGGTAGTAGTAGTAGTAGTAGTAGTAGTGGTGGTGGTAGAAGTAGCAACAGTACCAGTAGTAGTTTCCTCTTCACCTTCATTTCTTTCCTGTTTTCTGCCTCTCCTACATCAATCTTTCTTCCTCTGTCTCCTCCTTTTCTCTCGATGACAACCATCACCCTACTTGTCATATTTCCATCCACATCTCAACCCTTAACCTCCTCAGTACCATGACGCGTTTCAATATTCATTCTGCTTACTGTTTGGTGATTTTATACAGCTTCAGAGACTCATGTCGGGGATTAAAATAGTGAAGACTGTGGCCATTTATCTTCTGACCTCCATAAACCCTTCATAATGTCAATAAAATGGTCCAGTTGTACACAAATCTCAAGATAGAAATGTGCCCTCCGTTCAAAAGAATATAGAAACAAATGAGAGGAGAAGAAAGAGAAGGAGGAGGAGGAGGAGGACGAAGAGGAGGAAGCAGTAAACGATTAATACGAAACTAAGGAGAGAAGAAAAATCGTAGAGAAAGGAAAAAAATAAGAGGAGGAGAAAGAACAAGAGGAGATTGAGGAAGCAGAGAAGATATCAAGCAATAGATATGAAAGTAAGGAGGAAATTAGAGAAAAGTAAGAGAAGGAGGACGATGATAAGGAGGAGAGGAGGAGGAGGAGAAGGAGGAGGAGAAGGAGGAGGAGAAGGAGGAGGAGGAGGAGGAGGAGGAGTAGGAGGAGGAAGACATATAATTTCAATGCCACGTAATTTTATATACAAGTTCAAACTCTTTCCAAACTCCATAATTAAAATCGTTGCAAATTGATAGCACTTAATGAGGGATAATGAGAGAGAGAGAGAGAGAGAGAGAGAGAGAGAGAGAGAGAGAGAGAGAGAGAGAGAGAGAGACGATAATACGAATAATGTTCATGGGAAATATATGAAAAAAATTTGGTTTTTGATATTCTTTTCTTCCTTTTCTTTATCCTACCCGTGTGTGTGTGTGTGTGTCTGTGTGTGTGTGTGTGTGTGTGTGTGTGTGTGTGTGTGTGTGTGTGTGTGTGTGTGTGTGTGTGTACGCTTTTTATAAATATGAGATTTCCTTACATAAAGAAAAGGACAGATAAATATTTATATTGTCATTAGCAAGAGAGTCGGAGATGTTTATAATACTATTAGGAGAGAGAGAGAGAGAGAGAGAGAGAGAGAGAGAGAGAGAGAGAGAGAGAGAGACAGACAGACAGACAGACAGATTATTTCACATGCATAAAAAGACTACTAAAAATGTGGAAAGAGACAAAGGGAACGAAAATAAAAGGAGAGAAAGAAACAAAGGAAAAATAGAAAGGAAACCTGAATATATAAACAAGCACTTCATTTTTTCATTACTTTGTTTATTTGTTTGTCATTTGGCGGTGTTGTTGCTCATTAGTCTCCCAAAACAACAACAACAACAACAACAACAACAACAACGAGAGCAAGAAAATAATGGTTTGTTGTGGCAGTGAAGTCATATTTTTTTTTTCTTTATTTATTCACTTTCTTTATTTTGTCGTTTTTGTTGAGTTTTTTTTTTTTTTTTCTTTGTTTATGAGTGGTTTTGTTCCCCTTCATGTTATTGCTTTCGCTGTTTTCCTTTGTTAATTTTCTATTGTTGCTTGTATTTGTTGTTGTTTTGATTGTTTTCTTGTTATGAATTGTGAGGTAGCTTTATTCTGTCACTTGTGTAACGTAATCTATCTTAACCTAACTTATCTTAACCTTACCTAACCTAATTTCATCTCTCATTTGCCTAACCTAACCTAACTTAACCTAACCTAACCTAACCCAACCTAACTATTCTCTCACTTATTTATCTTACTTTCTCGCTAAGTTAGTTGGTTCACAATACTAACTTAACTTAACCTAACCTAATTTTATCTCTCACTTGCCTAACCTAACCTAACCTAACCTAACTTAACCCAACCTAACTTTATTCTCTGACTTATTTATCTTACTTTCTCGCTAAGTTAGTAATTTCATAATAGTAACTTAACTTAACCTAACCTAATTTTATCTCTCACTTGCCTAACCTAACCTAACCTAACCTAACTTAACCCAACCTAACTTTATTCTCTGACTTATTTATCTTACTTTCTCGCTAAGTTAGTAATTTCATAATAGTAACTTAACTTAACCTAACCTAACTTTGTCTCTCACTTGTTTTACTTAACCTAACCTAACTTAACCCAACCTAACTTTATTCTCTCACTTATTTACCTTATTTTCTCGTCAAATTAGTCGGTTCACAATACTAACTTAACCTTACCAAACTTTATCTCTCACTTGCCTAACCTAACCTAACCTAACCTAACTTTATCCTCTCACTTATTTACCTTATTTTCTCGCTAAGTTAGTCAGTCCACAATACACGACACGTACTCACTTATTCTTTTATTCGTCTATGTGTGTCCTTACTTGCTTCATTCATCAGTTTACATCACTCACACGATTTCTTGTTAATTTCCTCTTTCATTGTAAAGTTTTTCAGTTCCACACATTAAGGAAACTTTTATCTATTTACTCTTTTCATCGTGTTTATCTTGGTAGTGGTGGTAGTAGTAGTAGTGGTAGTAGTAGTAGTAGTAGTAGTAGTAGTAGTAGTAGTTGTTGTTGTTGTAGCAGTAGTAGTAGTTGTTGTTGTAGAAATAGTAGTAGTAGTAGTAGTAGTAGTAGTAGTAGTAGTAGTAGTAGTAGTAGTAATAAAAGTAGTAGTAGTAGTAGTAGTTGTTGTAGTAGTAATAGTAATAATAGTAGTAGTAATATAGTAGTTTCTTCTTTTCCCCCATCTTCTTCCCTCCTTTCTACCTTCCCTAAGTCAGTTTCTATTCAATTATTCCTCATCTTCCTCCCTTTCCACCACTCACTCAACACAACACACCGTCACTTCCCACTCACCACCCTCCTTCACTCCCCTCACCATTCTAACACCCGACACAAAACTCTTACTCACAACCACTACGAATACTCAACCACTGATCAACCCTTACATTTACTTACCTAACCTTATCACTCACCTAAACAACACACCATGAGCCCTTACTAATTACCTGTTTACCTAGTTTATCCCCTAGCCTGCTGATTATTTACAGGTGTCCAACAGAGGATTGAGTAAAGCACTGGTCTTGTTAATGAGAGAGTAAATGTCAGTTATAGGATGCAATGCTCATATATTCTGGCAGATTGATACCACCACCACCACCACCACCACTGCTACGAATAATGGTGGTGCTGCTGATATTGGTGTTGCGTGTTAATTTGTGGTGTTGATTGTCATGTGGTGAGTCGTTGTGGTGGTGTTGGATTAGTGGTGTGTGTGTGTGTGTGTGTGTGTGTGTGTGTGTGTGTGTGTGTGTGTGTGTGTGTGTGTGTGTGTGTGTGTCAGGGAGTGAAATTGTTTATAGGTTTTAAAGTGATTTCTCCTAAGCTCCAGTCTCTCTCTCTCTCTCTCTCTCTCTCTCTCTCTCTCTCTCTCTCTCTCTCTCTCTCTCTCTCTCTCTCTCTCTCTCTTCATCAACTTTGATCCCTCTCAATTTTTCATCAACCGATTTCTTTCTTTCTTTCTTTCCTTACCATTTTTCCTCCTCCTCTTCCTCCTCTCCCACTCTCTCCTCCTTCCCTCTTCCTCCTCTTCCTCGGCCTCTCACCTCCTTTCATCCACCTCTTCCTCCTCTCCTCCTCCTCCTCCTCCTCCTCCTTTTCCTCCTCCTCCTCCTCCTCCTCCTCCTCCTCCTCCTCCTCCTCCTCCTCCTCCTCCTCCTCCTCCTCCTCCTCCTCTCTCTCTCTCTCTCTCTCTCTCTCTCTCTCTCTCTCTCTCTCTCTCTCTCTCTCTCTCTCTCTCTCTCTCTCTCTCTCTCTCTCTCTCTCTCTCTCTCTCCTTTCATCCGCCTCTTCTTTCCTCCTCCTTTCACTCACTTCTCATTCTTTTTTCCTCTTTCTTTTCCTAACTTTGGCTTTCCTCTCTCTCTCTTTCCCTTTTTGTTGTCTTTTTTATCGTCTTATTTCCTGCACCTCCTCATCCTTTCCTCTTCCTCCTCTTCCTCTTCTTCTTTATCCTCTCTTCCTCCTCCCTTTCCCTTTATTCGTTATTTTTCCTGTTATCCATTTATTCCTTGTTTCCTCTTCCTTTGATTCCATTTGGCATTTATTTCCTCTCTTCTCCTCTTCATTATCTTCTATTTCCTCCTCTTATATATATTCTCTCTCTCTCTCTCTCTCTCTCTCTCTCTCTCTCTCTCTCTCTCTCTCTCTCTCTCTCTCTCTCTCTCTCTCTCTCTCTCTCTCTCTCTCTCTCTCTCTCTCTCTCTATCTATCTATCTATCTATCTATCTCTCTATCAAGCTATTTATCTCTCTCTCTCTCTCTCTCTCTCTCTCTCTCTCTCTCTCTCTCTCTCTCTCTCTCTCTCTCTCTCTCTCTCTCTCTGTATAAGGAAAAAGTCAACATTCTTTTAATTCCAGGAAGAAAAAATAAAACGAAAATTTATATCGAGTAATAAAAGGAGGAAATGAATTATTGTTTTCTATTAGCACGAGGAAAAAGAGGAAGAGAAAGAGGAAGAGGAAGAAAGTAAGGGAAATTTAGCTCTCCAATATTGAGGCTAATGGTAAAAAAAAAAAAAAGGAGTGGGAAAAAACCCTACATTTTATATCTAATAGTGAGAGGGAAAGAAAGAAAGAGAGAGAGAGAGAGAGAGAGAGAGAGAGAGAGAGAGAGAGAGAGAGAGAGAGAGAAAAGATTAAATTGGCTCTTCAAATAGTGAGAGATAAAAATAAGTGGGCATTTTCTCTCTGTATATCTGTGTTTCTCTCTCTCTCTCTCTCTCTCTCTCTCTCTCTCTCTCTCTCTCTCTCTCTCTCTCTCTCTCTCTCTCTCTTTATCTATCTATCTATCTATCCATCTATCTATCCAGCTCTCTATCCTCTCTCTCTCTCTCTCTCTCTATCCCTTTCTCTCTCTCTCTCTCTCTCTCTCTCTCTCTCTCTCTCTCTCTCTCTCTCTCTCTCTCTCTCTCTCTCTCTCTCTCTCTCAAAAGACCTTGCAAATAAAGGAGAGACAGAAATGACACTTACTTTTTAGAATTGAGGTGAAAATGAAGGAAAAAAAAAAGTGAAATTCGTGTCTCAAATAGTAATGGAAAATTGATAGTGCTCTCAAATAATGAAGAGAAAGGAAGGAAATCTTTCTAATAATGAGAATATAAGTAAAAAAAAAGAGGAGGAAGGAATTTCTTTTTTTAACTGTCAAGGAAATGGTAAAAGAAAGGAGAGCAAGAAGGAAGGAGATTTTTAGCCTTGAATAGTAAGATAGCTCTCACAAACAAGCAGGGATGAAGATAGTTGACATTGATTTCTTGGATAGTAAATGGGGAAAGAAGTAGAGGAAAAACAAGGAGGGAATGCAAATAATAGGAAATACAAACACTAGAGGGAAAAAGAAGATGTAAATGATAATTGGGAGTGATTTAGCAAAGAGTAAAGGGGAAAAAAAGGACGTTTCTCACAAATACTAGAGGAAAATCAAGGAGAAAATGCAAATACTAAGGAAAACAAATACTAGAGAGGAGGGAAAAAAACAAGGGAGGGAAAATGATAGTTGAAATTGTGTTTTTAAATTTATAAAAGGGAAAAATAACACCTCTCAAAATTCTAAAGGGGAAAACAAGGAAGGAAATACAAATACTAGTGAACACAAAACACTACAGGAAAGAAAGAAAAGAAAAAAACAGAAGGGAAAAGTGTAGTTAAGATTGACTCCTGAGATAGTAAAGAAAGAAAGAAAGAAAGAAAGAAAGAAAGAAAGAAAGAAAGGAAGGAAGGAAAAAAAAGGTTGAGATTTGTTTTTTAAATTTGTAGAGGGGAAAAAAGAAACACTTCTCACAAATACTTGAAGGAAATAGAAAACAGGAAAGGAAATAGAAATACTAGGAAACACAAACACTAGAGGAAAAAAAAAGAAAGAAAAAAAAAAGGAAGTTGACATTGATTCCTCATATACTAAAGGAGGGAAAAAAAACTTCTCACTAATACTACAAGGGAAAAAAAAAAAGAGGAGGGAATACAAATACTAGGAAATACAAACACTTAAGGAAAAAAAACAAGGAAGGAAAAAAAAAAGGAAAATAATGAAAAGGCAGAGAAAAATAGAAAAAATGGCATCAAATAATAGAAAAAACAATACGAAATCAAGAAAACAATGGAAGATCAGTAAGAAAAATAGAAAAATGATAAAAAAAAAACAATGACAAGATATGAAAAAGTAAAATAAATGGATAGAAAATGAGATAAAAGTAAGACATTTTTTGGAAACTTACACTTCTCACTAACACTAGAGGGAAATAAAAAAAAAAAGATAAAGCAATACCTCTCAAAATACTGGAGGGAAAAAGATATATCCGATCAAAGAGTGAAGACAAAAGAGGCAATCCTTCCAAACACCAGGAGTGGGAAAAAGGAAATCTTTATCCTTACCTTTAGAATAGTCAGAGAGAGGAAAAAAAAATGGAAACATTCTAAAAGCGCCACGAGTAAGAAAACAGACATTCTTCTCTCAATAGTGAAGGAAAAGGAGCATTTTTCACACATCCTGAGATTAAAAAAGAACATTTCCTTTGAATAATAAGGAAAAAAAGAACATTTGTCGTGAAAAGTGGAAGGAAAAGCATTAAATTTCTGTGGACTATTGAAGCTGGAAAAGAGAGAGAAAGAGAAGCAGAAAAGGTCAAAGAAAAGGAACATTTCTCACACATCCTAAGATTAAAAAAGAACATTTCCCTTTGAATAATAAGGAAAAAAGAACATTTGTCGTAAAAGTAGAAGGAAAAGCATTAAATTTGTCTTGACTAGTGAAGCTTGGAAAGGAAAAAAAGGAACATTTCTCACACATCCTAAAATTAAAAAGAATATTTCCCTTTGAATAATAAGGTTAAAAAAACATTTGTCAAAAAAAAATGTAAGGAAAAACATTAGATTTCTCTCAACTATTGAAGCTGAAAAGGGGATAGAAGGAGAAGCAGGAAGGGAATTTTTTGCCTTTTAAGTAGAAGGAAAGAGAATACAATTTTTCAAGCAGGGAGAAAGGAAGAGGAGAGAGAATGAAAAGACAGCTCTCGAAAAAGTATTAAAAAAAAAGAGGAGGAAAGTAGAACAGGTAAAAACGGAAACGTACCTCAAACAGTGAAAGAAGAACAAAAGAAAGAAAAAAAACAGAAACACGTCTAATGGTAAAAAAAAAAAAAACAGGAGACAAAAAAAATGTAAACTGGGCTGAACAATAAAAAGGGAAGGAAGAAAAAAAATGGACTTTTCCCTCAGAAAAGACGCATGAGAAGGAAAAAACTCAAAAATCCAGTCTTTAGCAATGTAGTGAAGGGAAAAAAAGGAGGAAAAATAAATCTCTTTCAAAACCTGTTCACATTTCACTCCTTCCTCTTAAGACACGTCTGGGAACAAAGGAAAGGGAGATAAAGAGGAGGAAGAAGAGGAAAGGAGTAGGAGGAAGAGGAGGAGGAGGAGGAGGAGGAGGAGGAATTGGCTTCATCTTGGTGTCTTCGTGATTCCAGTTCTATCTGCATTCCCGGTTCCCGCTGATTCCTGAACGCCTGGAAATCAAAGGAGAGAGAGAGTTGATACGAGAGAGAGAGAGAGAGAGAGAGAGAGAGAGAGAGAGAGAGGGAGAGGGAATGTTACCGTTCTCCAGTTTAGAGAGTAATATCATGTTTCACTTCCTCCTATTGTTGTTTTTTTGTTTTTTTATTGTTTTTATTCAAGTTTCCTATGTTTTTTTTGTTAGAAGTGGTGGTGGTGGTGGTGGTGGTGGTGGTGGTGGTGGTGGTGGTGGTGGTGGTAGTAGTAGTAGTAGTAGTAGTAGTAGTAGCAGTTGTTGTAGTTGTAGTAATAATAGTAGTGGTGGTGGTAGTGGTGGTGGTAGTAGTAGTAGTAGTAGTAGTTTTAAAGTCGTAAAATTAAGGTTGTGGGATATGAAATGGAAGAAAACGAAGATAAAAGGAAAAATAAGATAAGAAAAATGAGAGAGAAGAAAATAGAGAAAGAAAAAAAGAGAGAGAGAGAGAGAGAGAGAGAGAGAGAGAGAGAGAGAGAGAGAGAGAGAGAGAGAGAGAGAGTTTAGGTGAAATTAAAGCTTAGATAGAGGCGACTTGATTAAAACTTAAGCTTCTGGACGACTCTTGAAAGGTTGAGAGAGAGAGAGAGAGAGAGAGAGAGAGAGAGAGAGAGAGAGAGAGAGAGAGAGAGAGATAGAAGAAATAAAAGAAAAGGAAGGAAACAAGGAAAATAGGAAACAG
>NC_059279.1:18139204-18141704 GCF_017591435.1 Portunus trituberculatus | reverse complement strand
ACGGCATGGCTAACGACAAACTTTACCCATACTACCGCTTCGTGATAAACGTGTCAGATTACCAAGAGAACATTGAGGAACTCCTGCACTGGTCTGATGAAGTGCTCGGCCACCTCTCCCACTCAGACCCAGACCCTCAGTCCCCCGCCTCGCCCCCAGCCCCGCCCCCTGCCCCGCCAGTCCCCCAGCAGCCCCCATTCCACCACCACCCTGGCGCTAACACGTCGTTGCTTCAAGAGGTGAGTGTGTGTGTGTGTGTGTGTGTGTGTGTGTGTGTGTGTGTGTGTGTGTGTGTGTGTGTGTGTATTTTCACCTCAGCACGTGGCCAGACTAACTAAAACTAAAACTATTTCTACTACAAATGTGTGTGTGTGTGTGTGTGTGTGTGTGTGTGTGTGTGTGTGTGTGTGTGTGTGTGTGCGTGTATACCTCTGCAGCCCACGTGACACCTGACCTCACCTGTGCCCTTGTATCCCTGCAGGTGACCACATCGTCCCTCTCCCTCATGTACAATCTGACCTCCGGGATTGACTTAGGCCTCAACTGGTCATCCTCCACCAACCCTCTTGTGCCTTCCTCCAACTGGACCGCCGGCCTCGACCTAGACGGCCTGCCCCTTGACCTCCTCAATGGAAGCTCAACCTCGGGAACGGACCTCGCTCTTAACGGCTCCCTCGACGCTCTTACTGATGGGTGAGTACTGAAACACACACACACACACACACACACACACACACACACACACACACACACACAAACACTGTAAAATAAGGAAAAACACGTATTCTTGATGATTTTAGCGTGTTATTTCATTCTGCATAGAGTTTAAACACACACACACACACACACACACACACACACACACACACACACACACACACACACACACACACACACACACACACGATAAAAACAAAGAAAAAAGAAGATAAAACACATAATTTTGACTATTTTAGCGTGCCGTTCTCATTTTTCTTAGTTTTCCTGGAGGTACAGCACTAAAAACACGCACACACAATGGCAAACAAAGGAAAAGGGAAAAAGACACGGATTCTTGTCTATTTTAACGTGTTGTCTCATTTGGCTAGCTTTGTTGGAGGTGTATTGTGTTTCTGGTGATTCTGGTGATAGTTTATGAAGGTTTTATCCATTTTATTATTTATTTGAGATTTTTTGAGTGTTTTTTTTTATGGTTCTGGTAAGTTTAGTTGGAATTCTGTCTTGTCTTTGCAATTTGGAAAGCTGTGTTGAATGTTTGTGGTTATTATTTTTACTCTTATTATTCTTATTCCTGTTCATCTTTTTCTTCTCTCCTTCTTGTTCTTTCTGTTCTTTTTTCTTGTTCAAAGTTTCTTCTTATTGATATTCCTACTCTTATCATTCTTAATCTTTTTATTATTTTTTTTTCTTCTCTTTCTCTTTCTTTCTGTTCTTGTTCTTGTTCTATTTCTACTCATTATTCTTTCCTTTTTCATCTCCTCCTCCTTATTCTTCCCCTCCTCCTCCTCTTCCTCCTCCTTCTCTTCCTGCTACACCTACTCCTCCTCCTACTCCTTCTTCTTCATGTGACAGCAAAACGTTTCATAATGCGGACCAAAGGAGGAGGGAGGCGGCGTATGACAACCCGTATTCTTCCCTGCTTTGTTCTCGCGTCGCCACAAATTTCAAAGGAGGCAGAGATGATTGATCGAAACTTTGCCGTCGCTGTATCCATTGGCGAAGCTGAATTATCGTTAACCCTCTCACTCCCTTACACAATGATTAACACCTTCAGGACCGTAACACCTTCTATATTCATTCTGCTTACTGTTTGGTGATTTTAAACAGGTTCAAAAACTTGTGTGGGGTTTAAATTAGTGAAGACTGTAGCCATTAACCGCTTCACTACCATGTCGCGTTTCTATATTCATTCTGCTTACTATTTGGTGATTTTATACAGCTTCAGAAACTTGTGTGGGGTTTGACATAGTAAAGACTGGCCATTAAATTTTCGACCTCCATAGACTCTTTCTAATGTAAATAAAATCGTCTAATTATACCCAAAACTAAAGGTAAAAATGTGACCCAGTACTGAAGGCTAAACACCTCAAAGTAATGAAGGTAATCTTTATAAGTATACACAAAAGGTCATAGAGACAATAATAAATAGATTTCTTTCAATTTGTACCGAATTTAAAGATCGGAGGTGGGAGGGGAGCAAGTACAGGAGTCTCAGAGTGATTAGTAATGGAAGGAGTGTGTACCAAATAGCGGTCAGAGGTTAGAGTATTGTGAAAAATATTAAACAACACCCTTGAACATCACAATATCCTCCATCACAGTCTGTTGAGAGGAACAGATAGATGAGACTATAAGAATTTTAACCCCTCTAATACGTGGACAAATTTTCACCTTGAGATTTATATACGATTAGACCATTTCATTGACACTAGGAAGGGTCTATGAAGGTCAGAAGATTAATGGCCACAGTTCTCACTATTTTGCCACAGTCCTCGCTATT
>NC_059279.1:18131704-18136704 GCF_017591435.1 Portunus trituberculatus | reverse complement strand
GGAGCCAGAGTCAAGTTTAATTAACATCGCACTTATTTTATATTACGAAGAAATATTTTGTGACATTAGTATTAGAATTGTGCCGTGTTTGCTGTGTATGTGTGTATGTATGTATGTATGTATGTGTCTCTATATCTGGTCTGTCTGTCTATCTGTCTGTCGGTCCGTCTGTCTGTCTTTGTTAGATGGTTGTCTGGCATGCTGGTTGGCGGTCTCTCTCTCTCTCTCTCTCTCTCTCTCTCTCTCTCTCTCTCTCTCTCTCTCTCTCTCTCTCTCTCTCTCATTTGAATCTCGCTTTTGATTGTCTATACCTGAATTCGGTCAACACACACACACACACACACACACACACACACACACACACACACACACACACACACACACACACACACACACAGTATATCTCTTCCTTTATTGGCTGCGGTGACTGGCTGGGAGGTTGGCTGACTGGTTGGGTGTCTGGCTGGCTCACCCTCCTTCAAACCCACCGCAATATAACAACAGCCTCGCCTCCGTCCCACGCCCTACATCAACATTAATCTGACGTGTCCCGGCTACTGACGTGGGAAGTGACGTGGAGAGCCGAGGCTGCGCTAATGACGTATTCTAGAGCTAGTTGAGTGTAGAAAGGCATTGTGAGAGATTAGTTATGGGAATTAACAATAAAAGAAGGTAAAAATGTCTTGAAACCTTGCTTTTAAATGTAGACAAGTCACAGGAAGCTGGAAATACAGAAGCAGTGAATTTAATTAAGTTGAGTTTTGTGAAGATTCTTAGGTAAATCTTAAGTACCTTTTGTCTATTTATCTATTCCTTAAGTCTAGTGTGATTAATGGTCAGTATATGAAGGTCAGTTTACGAATACCTGTCTCTGTTATCCCAGTATTGAGATTTGTAAAGGTCATTTTACAGTTACGTCAGTCTGGACACCTTTGCTTCCTCTTCTCTTTTTCCAAGGTCTAGTTTGATTAATGGTCAGTTTATTAAGGTCAGTTTAGCAGTTACTGTGTTTATTATCTTGCTTAGGTATAGAGTAAGTAGTTGTAGTAGTAGTAGTAGTAGTAGTAGTAGTAGTAGTAGTAGTAGTAGTTGTTGTTGTTGTTGTTGCTGTTGTTGTTGTAGTAGCAGTGGTAGTAGTAGTAATAGTAGTAGTAGTAGTAGTAGTAGTAGTAGTAGTAGTAGTAGTAGTAGTAGTAGTAGTAGTAGTAGTAGTAGTAGTAGTAGCTGTAGTCGTGGTAGAAGTAGTTGTAGTAGTAGCAGTAGTAATGATGATAGTAGTAGTAGTAGTAGTAGTAGTAGTAGTAGTAGTAGTAGTAGTAGTATTGGTATTAGTAGTGGTAGTAGTAGTAGCAATAGTAGTAGTAGTAGTAGTAGTAGTAGTAACTTTAGTCTTTTGTGAGTGAGTGAAGGTGGAGCGGAGGCAATGTGGAATGTTAGAAATGTTACGTGGAGTCAGAGTAGCAGGAGTGGCGTTAGTGGCATATTGATAAGTGGAGGGAGGCATGGAGGGAATGTACTCGTCTGTGAAGCGACGGCTGCTGACAAAATAGGTAATGGAGTGAATAGCGACCAGGAAAGCTGAGTTGGTTAGGATGATATGCATACATTGAGGAGCACAGTGAAGGGAACACGGCACACACACACACACACACACACACACACACACACACACACACACACACACACACACACACACACACACACACACACACACACACATGCTTACATAAACAGCCACATTAGATAAACAAACAAACAAAATACCAACAAAGCACAACAAAAAACATTTCTACCTTACAGCATCCACACACACACACACACACACACACACACACACACACACACACACACACACACACACACACACGTGACATAAACAAAACCTGAACACAACAAACACAAACAAAACAACACCATCAACAACAATTAAATCCCCTCTTAATCTGGCCATTCCTAACCACCACCACCGCCGACACCACCGCCACCACCACCGACACCACCACCACCACCACCACCACCACCGAATGAGTTAATGTCCTGTTTTTAATCCTTTTTTTCATCGCCCTTTGGTATTAAATAAGCGGAATTCGTGCATTTGGTCTAACATTGCCACACTGAAACCTGAATTATGAAACTCTCTCTCTCTCTCTCTCTCTCTCTCTCTCTCTCTCTCTCTCTCTGGGTCGCAAAACTTATTAATCTGGTTCTCAAGTGTGTTTCTCCTGTTAATTATGTAGAAATCTCGCTAATCTCTCATTAAAACACTAAAAATTGCACTTAGGAACCTCATGGAGATTCAGATAGAGTCTTTTAAAAGTGTTTCTGTCTTTAATAATGTAGAATTCTTGTTATGCTTTCGCTACAACTGTAAAAACACTTAGAAACTCGTAACACTTTAACTAGAGCCTTTGGAGTGTAGTAGAAGTGCATATTGCTATATCTACTACACCTGTCTTAATTAATCTACCTGTAATGTGTTTGTCAAAGTTCTATTTCCCCTCTTGTAGCCAGTAAGCCATCACAGCTGTCTTGATGAAATGTGCCACTTTGTATAACTTCTTATGTATCTATGTTCTATCAGATTTTTCTTCTGTGTATCGCCACTACCACTACTTTAACTGTCTTCATGATATAACCCTACATAGCAACCTTTATATTGGTGTTATCTTAGTTCCCCGTCAGTCTCCACCACACGACCACCGCTGCCTTTGAAAAATTATCCCCACATAACACCTTCTCTAGCCTTCCTGAGTCATTATAGTTCACACACAACACTACCACGGCTACCTTAGAGAGTTTAACCCACGTAACACAATGGCTAACCTTCCCTGTACTTCTCTGAGTTTCTTCTATATAGTTCCCACACCACACTACAGAGAAATGACTCCACTTAACACTTTACTGTACTTTCCTGAGTTGGTATATAGTTTCCACACCACAACCAAGACTGCCTTATAGAAATGACCCCACGTAACAGTTTGCCTAACCTTTACTCTATTTCCTATACAGTTCCTACACCACTACTAAGACTACCTTATAGAAATGACTCCACGTAACACTGGCTAACCTTCACTGTACTTCCCTGGGTTATCATAGTTCTCACCATCAAACTACAGAGAAAGAACTCCACGTATCACTTTCCCAAACCTTTACTGTACTTGTGTTATTAGTTCCCTTAACACACTACCAAGGCCTCTCTTATAGAAATGCCCCCAATGTAACTCTTTCCCTAACCATTACTGTACTGGGTTATCGTTTTTATTTTATCTAAGAGGGGAAAACTAACCAAGGGCAACAAAAAAGAAAGAAATAGGCCACTTACTTGCCAGTTCCCCAGCAGGTTCGAAAGAGTTAGCCCTCAAAAACGTGATAAATGCCTTGAAACTTCACTCCTAACCCCTTCAGTACTGGGATGCATTTCTACCTTGAGTTTTGGGTGTGATTAGAGGATTTTATTGGCATTAGGAAAGTTCTATGGAGGTCAGAAGAGAAATGGCCGGAGTTTTCACTATTTTAATCCCCACATAAGTTTCTGAAGCTGTATCAAATTACCAAAAACTAACCAGAAAGACTATAAGAACGTGTCATAGTACTGAAAGGATTAAATTGAGGTCAAGCCATAGGAAGCTGGAAATACAGAAGCAAGGAGGGAGTTCCAGAGTTTACCAGTTACCCTTCCACCACCACCACCACTACCACCACCACACTACCACGAGAAACGAGCTCCACATAACTTTATTGATTGGTTGATTAGTTCAGATTGGTTGAGGCGTCACGTGGCGGCGCTTATTACAGAAAGTGGCGATTACTGTAATGATCTGCTCAACAAAGCCTGGAATCTCGCGGCTTAGGGATTAATCGTTGTATTCGCGTCATCTACATGTGTCGCCTCTTATTACAGTGGGATTTACTGCTCGTGGATTAATATGGTGGTTACTTTCCGTCTGTATTTCTCTTAACTTCTTCTCTGTCTCTTATTCTTTATCTATCTATCTATATATCTGTCTATCTATCTATCTATCTATCTATCTATCTATCTGTCTGTCTGTCTATTTACATGTTATTTGGTTTTATATTGGATCTTACTGAATTAATTATGTGGCTACTCTCCTTCTCTATTCCTCTTTTTAGCTTCTCTATCTCTTATTCTTTATCTTTATCTATCTATCTATCTACTTTCTCTTGTGAGGAGTGAGAGGGTTGAAAGCAGGAGTCTTTATGTCAGCTTGTGGTGGCGTGCGCTGCCTCGCCACACTGATGAGCGACGCGTGAGGTGTTTCCGCCATCTACTTGTGATACGTGTTATTAGGATGCAGATTAGGCCCATCTATCGCCCATATGACTCAGACGCTGTGGGTGTAATTAAATGAATGAATCAATAATCAACCACTGTTATTGGTCCAGAAATTCGCCGCCAGATGGAAGCACCGTCGCCAAGCTTATTGAAAAATCTTATTTATCCCAGCCTTTTGGATAATTCTATTGATTTTTAACCTCCTTCAGTACTGGGATGCATTTTTACCGTGAGTTTTGGGTGTGATTAGACGATTTCATTTACATTAGGAAGGGTCTATGGAGGTCAGAAGATTAATGGCCAGAGTCTCCACTAGTTTAATCCCCACTTGAGTTTCTGAAGCTGTATAGAATCACCAAATAGTAAGCGGAGTGAATATGGAAACACGTCATGGTACTGAAGGGGTTAAGGGAACTGGTAATCAAGAGTGCCTGTTTTTGTGCTTTCTGTTGCCTTGAGGTGCCTTCCCTTCTTGCGTAAAAAAAATAAATAGATAAATAAATTCCCTTCAGTGAGTTAACCAACATTCTCAGTCTTTCGTCTCTGGAACTCCCTGCCTTTTAATACCAGTGTTTTTTTGTCAGAAGAGGGAGATTTCAAGACAGTTCTCGTAATTTTAAACCCTCCTTTGAATCGTACTCTCTCTGGGGTCTGGCGTTTTGAACCGGTATTTTTTTTTTTCTCTTTTTCTTGTTGCCCTTCTCCA
>NC_059279.1:18119204-18126704 GCF_017591435.1 Portunus trituberculatus | reverse complement strand
ACAGATCGACATTCACCACATATTCATAAACAAATAAGTCAAACAGTACATGGAAAAATCATTTAGAGTCATTTAAGACATGAACACACACACACACACACACACACACACACACACACACACACACACACACACACACACACACACACACACACACACACCCCATCATCCCTCCCCCCTCATGCGTGCCTCTGGATTTCCCCATAGACACTTCCCATCTCCTCCCTTCCCTAGTTTCCCACAGGACTCAATATTCCCCTCACTATTTCCTTTCAGTATTTCCAGTGTTCTTATTATTTCCCTCATTATTTCCACTGTTCTTATCATTTCCCTCAGTATTTTCTATTTTTGCTATAATTTTCCATCAGTATTTCCGTCTTTTTCCTTTCATTTTTCCCTATTTCCCTTTATTTTCCAGTGTTTGTGCTATTTTTTCGGCCTTTCCTATTTCCTGACGTATTTATCATCATTTCTGCTGTGTTTCCTATCTGTATTTCCCTATTTCTCCCTTTATTTCCTCTATTTCCATTGTTTTCTTCAATTATTTCCAATTTCTTAAGATATTTGTGTATTATTTCCACAGTATTTCCATTATTTCTTTCCTCTACACCTCCGACACACCCCAAAACTAAATAAAACAGTCTTAATCACCTTAAAACACCAATAAGACACTCTAACATCCAAATCACACCAAAGACACACCAAAAACTTACCAAAACACACCCAGATCACACCAAAACACACCAAAAACACCCAGATCACACAAAACACACCTAAAACATACCAAAACACACCCAAAACACACCGAAACACACCAAAAAAACACCAAAACACGCCCAGCTTACCAAAACACACTAAAAACACCAAAACACATCCAAAACACACCAAATACTCCAAATCACACCAAAAGCGCACCAAAACACGCCAAAACACACCAAAACACCAAATGCTCAAAATCACACTTAAACACACCAAAACACACCGAAACACACCAAAACACACCCAAAACACACCAACACACATTAAAACATATCCAACACACCAAACCACACTCAAAACACAACAAAACTCTCTGAAAAACACCAAAACACACCCAAACACACCAAAACACACCCAAAACACACCAAAACACACTAAAACACACCAACAACACCACAAAAACACCCCAGAGAGAGAGAGAGAGAGAGTGGGAGAGCTCTAGTTACAGTGGTGGTGGTGGTGGTGGTGGTGGTGGTGGTGATGGTGTTCACCTTTAAGAACCGCAGGTGTTGCTGAATGGAAAGGTGTTGACGCCCAGATGTGCACAGGTGAGGTGTCGAGAAAGGGGGAAGGGGAAGGGAGAGGGGAAGGAGAAGGGGAGGGGGGAAGGGGAAGAAGAAGGGGGAAGAAGGGGAAGGGGAAGAGAGGAAGGGAAAAATGGGAGAGGATTTAAGTGATAGGAAAGGGAGAGAGAGAGAGAGAGAGAGAGAGAGAGAGAGAGAGAGAGAGAGAGAGAGAGGAAGAAGAGGAGAAGAGGAAGAGGGGAAGAGAAGAAGAGGGGAAGGGAAAAATAAGAGAGGATTTAAATGATAGGAAAAGAAGAAAGAGGGGAAGAGGAAGAGAAGAAGAAGGGAAGGGAAGGAAGGTGGAGTATTTAAATGGTACGTAATATTAGCAAAGGAGGAAGAGGGGAAGGAGAATGGGAGTGAATGGAAGAGGTGGAAAAGTGAAGTACAAAGGGAAAGATGAAGGGAAAGGGGGAAGGAAAGGAGAAGAGGAAGAGGAAGAGGACGAGGAGGAGGAAGAGGAGGAGGAGGAGGAGGAGGAGGAGGAGGAGGAGGAGGAGGAGGAGGAGGAAGGGGAAGAATAAGAAGAGTAAGGGGAAGAGGAGAAGAGTGTAGATAAGTAACTGGAGGGAAAGAGAGAATTATTTGAAAAAAAAACAAAGAGAGGGAAGGAAGACGAGGAGGAGGAGGAGGAAGAAGAAGGAGAGGAGGAGGAGGAGGAGGAGGAGGAGGAGGAGGAGGAGGAGGAGAGAAGATTAGTAACTGTTAGGAAAAAAAGGAAAACAAAAGTACATAGATTTGTTTCGTTTCCACAATTAATAGAATGAAAGGAATGAGCAAAAACAGAAGAAGAAGAAGAAGAAGAAGAAGAAGAAAAGGTAAACCAAAACAAACAGATACTAATAGAAAACGGATAAACAGAGGAAGTGAAACATTGTACCAGTGACTGAGGTGGAGTGAAGCAAATAAATAAACAAAATAAAATGATAAAAAAAAAAATAAGATTGTACTAACGGAGCTGAAATATTGATGCGTTTAAAGAGAGAGAGAGAGAGAGAGAGAGAGAGAGAGAGAGAGAGAGAGAGAGAGAGAGGGAGGGACGGAGAGTACAGGGAACAAGTGTGATAGGAGAGAGAGAGAGAGAGAGAGAGAGAGAGAGAGAGAGAGAGAGAGAAGGGAGTATGTGTGTGTGGTGGGAAAACAGATGTTGAGAGGAATGGGGACAGGAGAGAGAGAGAGAGAGAGAGAGAGAGAGAGAGAGAGAGCAGTTTGCGTGGTTAAAGGGAGAAGAATCGCCACTCTCTCTCCTCTCTCTCTCTCTCTCTCTCTCTCTCTCTCTCTCTCTCTCTCTCTCTCTCTCTTCTCTTCTTTCCTCTCTTTTCTTTTCCCTTTCTTTTCTCCTTTCCTCCTTTTTTCTTCTTCTCTTTTCTCTTCCCTCCTCCTCCTCCTCCTCCTCCTCCTCTTCCTCCTCTTCCAATCCATCTCTCCCTTCATCTCCTCCCTCTTTCAAGTTTCCCAGTAAAGGCGCCAACTTAAGGATTCGAAATTTATAAAGGGAAACCAAAGAGAGTTGGATCGTATTTATAAAGAGTTGGATCGTGTTGAGATAGTCTTAGATCCTCTTTAGCGAAGCTCTCTTCTAATTTGTGGGATGGAAAATATAAATGAAAGAATTCCCGCCTTGATTGGAATTTTGAGAGAGAGAGAGAGAGAGAGAGAGAGAGAGAGAGAGAGAGAGAGAGAGAGAGAGAGAGAGAGAGATGTGTGATGATTATTAGTGTAATTTGAGTTGAATTTATTTGCAGTGTTGTAATTATTATCGTTCTATATCTCCAAATATTAGAATTACGGAATGCCACCTGATTTTGATTGCGTCTAAATAATTGTAGGTGTGGGAATGTGTGTGTGTGTGTGTGTGTGTGTGTGTGTGTGTGTAATGAGAGCACAGCTGTTTTTCACGTCATTTTACACTCACACACACACACACACACACACACACACACACACACACACACACACACACACACACACACACACACACACACACTTGCTATGTTTGTGTTTACTGTAATGTTTTGATCTCTCTCTCTCTCTCTCTCTCTCTCTCATTATATACTTGATTTTTACTTCCATTTTCTTTTTATCCTCTTATTTTCCTTCCTTTCCTCCTTTCTCCTCTCTTTACCTCTCCTCCTCCTCCTCCTCCCTCCTCCCTCCTCCCTTCTTCCTCCTCACTTTACCTCCAAATCTTTACCTCCATCCCAAAATCTCCTTACTTACCTCTCTTTCTTCCCTTAGACCTCTTTGCCTCATCTCTCTCTCTCTCTCTCTCTCTCTCTCTCTCTCTCTCTCTCTCTCTCTCTCTCTCTCTCTCTCTCTGGGTTTCTCTTCCTTCCTCATTTCATTTCTCTTTATCTTTCTCATCTCTTTCAATCTCCCTCTTTCTCTTTCTTTTCTCTCTCTCTCTCTCTCTCTCTCTCTCTCTCTCTCTCTCTCTCTCTCTCTCTCTCTCTCTCTCTCTCTCTCTCTCTCTCTCTCTCTCTCTCTCTCTCTCTCTCTCTCTCTTCCTATCTCTCAATTCAAACTAATCATTTACTCTTTTTTACCTCTCTTCTCTTTATCTCCTCCTCCTCCTTCTCCTCCTCCTCTTCCTTTCACCTTTCTTCTGTCTCCCTCCTTCTCTCTCTTCCTTCTTCATTCTACCTGTCCTCCATCTCTCCTTGCGTATCTTTCTCTTCCCGCTCTTCCTTCACACCTCTCTTTCTCTTTCTCTTCCACTGGTCTTCCTTCTCTCCCCCCTTCACTTCAAACCTACTTTCTTTATGATTCTTTACTTCTCTCTCTCTCTCTCTCTCTCTCTCTCGAGGCAGATTGACAAGATTTTCGCATTATTAACTTTAGAAACGCTATTGCAAATCCCGCTAGTTATCTCTGTGGCGTGGGAAAATCGTCGTAATGAGAGAATATATGGTCAAAAGGTGTTTTTATGGTTCTAGAGGCAGATTGACAAGATTCCTGCATTAATAACAGGCGAAACACTCTTGAAAACCCCGCTAGTCATCTCTGTGGCCTTGGAAAATAGTCTTAATGAGAGAAGAGAGAGTTTTTTAAGGTATTTTTATGGTTCTGGGGGCAGATTGATAAGATTCCTGCATTAATAACAGGCGAAACACTCTTGAAAACGCCGCTAGTCATCTCTGTGGCCTTGGAAAATAGTCTTGGTGAGAGAACAAAGCGTTTTTTATTTTTATTTTTAATGTAAGAGGGGAAACTGGCCAAGGGCAACAAAACTAGTGATAAAAAAAAAAGACCCACTGAGGTGCCAGTTCTTAAACAAGTGAAAAAGAAACTGGGCTCCTTGACTGGTAGAAGAGTCATCAATTTATTTTTTTTTTTAATTCTAAATCGTAAATGAATGATGTATGTGTAGCTGGGTGCATGTAGTTGTGTGTGATTGAAGACAATTATATTTATAGGGCAGGACAGAAATCATGAGTGAATAAAGTAGATGTAGCTGGATGCATGTAGTTTTGTGTGAAGGAAGAGGCTTGTGTTAAAGGACTAGACAAGCTTTTTTTCCCCCTCTATTCCAGGTCATGAGTAAAAAATGTATGTGTAGCTGGATGCATGTAGGTTCGTGTGAAGGAAGACAGTTATATTTAAAGGACAAGACATACATTTTTCCCCTATTCCAGATCATGTGTAAAACGAAGTATATATAATTGGATGCATGTAAGTTCGTGTGAAGGAAGACAGATATGCTTAAAGAACAGAACAGACCTTTAATCTTCCCTATTCTAAATCCTGAACGAGGAATGAACGTGTATGTATGAGTGAACAACAAATATATAACTAGATGCATATAATTTTGTGTGAGAAGGAAGACACTTATGTGAAGAGGGCAGAACACACCTTGTATCCGCGCACAGTAACCTCAGCGTGCACACCTCTCGCCCCGTTACAGGTGATTCTGATAGCGGTGGTGGCTGGCTTCCTGTCCATCGCCACGCTCATCGGGAACCTGATGGTGATGATAAGCTTCAAGATCGACAAACAACTGCAGACAATTAGCAACTACTTCCTCTTCTCCCTCGCTGTGGCCGACATCACTATAGGGTAAGTGTCTGAAGGAGGAGGAGGAGGCGGCTGAGGAGGAGGAGTTGTAGAAAAATTAGTGTATATGGAGGACGAGGAAGAGGAGAAGGAGCAGTATATATGGAAGAGAAGGAGGAAGAAGAGTGTGTTTAGGATGAAGAGGAGGAGAAAAATAAATGCAGATAGAGCAGGAGGAGGAGGAGGAGGAAGAGGAGGAGGATTAGGAGGAGAAGGAGGAGGAGAAAAATAAGTCTCTATGGAGCAGGATCAGGAGGAAAACGAGGAGGAGGAGGAGGAGGAGGAAGAGGAGAAGTGTTTAGTTGAAGGAGGAGGAGGAGGAGAAAAAAGAGTGTGTGTGGAGGAGCAGGAGGAGGAGAAATAGGAGTTGAAGGAGAAAAACACTAAAAACAGACACAAAAAGGAGGAAAGAGATTTATCCTTTGAAAAGCAAGGAGAAGAAGAAGAATAGAAGAGAATAAAGAAGAGAAGGAGGAGGAGGAGGACGTAGGTGAAGAGCAAAAGTAGGAATAGGAGAAGGAGGAGGAAGAGGAGGAGTAGGAGAAGGAGGAAGATGAAGCAAATGGAAGTGATTGAAAAGGAGGAGAAACGATTGACATGACAAGAGTGAAGAGAAAGAGAATAGAAGAGAATAAAGAAGATGAGGAGGAGGAGGAGGAGGAGGAGGAGGAGGAGGAGGAAAAGAATCGTATAACATTAGAAGAAAAAGGAGAATGAGGAAGAGAATAAAGGAGAGGAAGAGGAGGAGGAGGAGAGGAGAAAAGAATGAAAAGGAGGAGGAGGAGAAAGGAAACACAGTAAAATGAAAGGAAGGAAGGGAATGGATGAGATAAAAAGATAAGAGGTGTGAGATCAGAAGAAAGAGGAGGAGGAGGAGGAGGAGGAGGAACAGAATAGAAGAGAATTAAAAGAAAGAGGAGGAGGATTGAGACAGAATGAGAGAGAGAGAGAGAGAGAGAGAGAGAGAGAGAGAGAGAGAGAGAGAGAGAGAGAGAGAGAGAGAGAGAGAGAGAGAGAGAAACAACAGAAAACGCAAACCTACCAATTTGGGAAAAAGAAAGAGAAACAAAAGCAACGAAAAAGAAAGAAAGAAAGAGAGAGAAAAGAGAGAAACAGAAAAATCAAAACAACTCTACAAATTAAGACAACAGAGAGAGAGAGAGAGAGAGAGAGAGAGAGAGAGAGAGAGAGAGAGAGAGAGAGAGAGAGACTGAAAAATATCATCGTGAGCCTTTGTATTGTATTGACTCAAGTTTCTACTATTGCCATACCATTCACTCCCTACCATACCCTTCCATCTACCTCCCATTACCATCTCCCCCTTCATTCCCTACCACGCATTACCATACATCCCTTTAAACAACCATACTTCTACCATTTCTACTGATAACGAGCAAATTTCATCCCCCCATTAATATTTCTCCCATTTATCCACCATTATCATTTACTTGTCACCTTCACTTCCCTTCTCACCATTTTTAACTCCTTCATTACTGGGATGCATTTTTATCATGAGTTTTGGGTGTGATTAGACCATTTTATTGACATTAGGAAGGGTCTATGGAGGTCACAATATTAATGGGGCAAAGTCTTCACTATTTTAATCCCCACATGAGTTTCTGAAGCTGCATAAAATCACCAAATAATCACCAGAATGAATATGGAAACACGTCATGCTACTGAAGGGGTTAATGGGCCAAGTCTTCACTATTTTAATCCCCACATGAGTTTCTGAAGCTGCATAAAATCACCAAATAGTCACCAGAATGAATATGGAAACACGTCTTGCTACTGAAGGGGTTAATCTTTCATCTACCATCACTACTCCTTCTCACCCCGTGCTGCGTCTCCTTCAGGCTGGTGTCGATGCCTCTGTTCACCCTGTACACGCTAATGGGGTACTGGCCGCTGGGTCCCATAATCTGTGACACCTGGCTGGCTCTCGACTACCTTGCTTCAAACGCCTCGGTTCTCAATCTTCTCATCATTTCCTTCGACCGATACTTCAGGTGAGCCTCTGTTAGGGTATTGGAGGGCTGGAGATGGACAGGTAAGGTTAGAGAGCTTGTGTGGAGGTATTGGAGTGCTGGAAATGGATAAGTAATTCACCTCGGTCGCCTAC
>NC_059279.1:18111704-18114204 GCF_017591435.1 Portunus trituberculatus | reverse complement strand
TCCTTTTCATACTCCTTCTCCTTCTCTACCTCCTCCTCCTCCTCCTCCTCCTCCTACAACTAATAATAATAGTAATAATAATGCTCTCCCTCCCACTTCTACACTCCTAAATACACCTCCTCCTCCTCCTCCATTTCTTCCCTGCATATCTCCTCGAACTAATACCTTCCACCTTTCCCCTCTCCTTCAATTCCCACCCCGCTACTCCACCTCTCGAACTACTAACACCTCTTGGTCGCCTTCGCCAGCGTGACCCGCCCGCTCACCTACCGCGCTATGAGAACTCCGAGAAGAGCAGCGGTGATGATTGGGTCAGCTTGGATCATTTCCCTCATCCTCTGGCCGCCCTGGATTTACTCGTGGCCGTACATCGAGGGACACAGGTACAGAGTGACATGGGGATTGGTGTGTCGGTCGGTGCTTGAGTGTATGGATGGGATTGGTGTGTTCATAAGGGTTTCTGTTGTATAGTGTTCAGAAATGCCTTCCTCTTCTCACTACGACAGTTTTCCAAGGCTACAGAGACTATTAGCCAGGTTAGGTTAGGTTAGGTTAGGTTAGGGAGGGTTAAAGAGAGAGAGAGAGAGAGAAAGTCACTGAAGAAGAAAGATTTAGCAAAACATACAACATATATTAAGAAATGCCTTCCCTCTCACTACGACAATTTTCCAAGGCCACAGAGACAATTAGTCAGGTTTTCAAGACAGTTTCTCCTTTTTAATAAACCAGAAATCTTGCCAACCTACCACCAGAACCATTAAAATACTCTTGAAAACACGAATATCTTCAACTGGACCCCTTGAAAAGCAGTGATGGTGAGAGTGCAAAGCGTTTCAGAATAGGAGCCTAAATGTTATGGGGGTATAATACATGTACAGAGGGAAGCAGCGGGACATAGTCTGGTGTCTAGTGACTTAGGTGTTATAAAGAGCAAGGGATGGAATACGATAGAATAGGATAGAATGTGTGTTTATGGTCAGTATTTAAAAACGCTTTGCTCCCTCACCATGACTGTTTTCAAGGGCCACAGAAATTATTAGCGGGGTTTTCAAGAGTGTTTCGCCAGTAAGTAATATAGAAATCATACCACTCTGCCTCTAGAACCGAAAAAAAAAATCTCAAAAAAACTGCAAATTTAAACAAAGCCTTTTGAAATAGTGGAGATGAAGCGCGGAAGTGTTTAGGAATACCAGCCTGTGTGTGCCTGTTGTAGGATTTAGTGTTATAGGGGATTAGAATAGAAAGGTATGGAGGTTTATAGAGACGTGTTGTGGCTTGATATTTTCCGTTTTGGGGATCATATTAAAAAACGCCTTCCTTTTTCACCACGACATTTTTTCAAGTCCCCATAGACAACTAGACGGGTTTTGAAGACAGTTTCTCATTATCATGCACTAGAAATCTTATCAATCCATCACCGGAACCATAAAAATACCCTTAAAAACATGAGAATCTTCACCTAGAGCCTTTGGAAACAGTCGTAGTGAGAGAGCAAAGCACTTCTGAATATGAGTTTTGGCGTGTGAGAGAGCATATGGGATTAGAATGTGTTTATGTGTGTCTATTGTAGGATTAAATGTAATAGGGGATTAAAATAGATAAGTACGGTGTTTATAGAGCCGTGTTGTGACCTGGTAGTGTCTGTCTGTAGATGGGAACAGAGAGGAACGGATAACGAGCTCTGAAGGACATAACAAGGGTAGAAACTGAATAGAAGTCAAAGGAACAGATAAAGAAATGCATATAGGATTACCTTTTTATATTTATTTATACCATGTGGGCTTTTCACGGGAATTTATAGGCTAAAGAGGATACTTTTTTGGGTACCTCCTATCTCAAAGCCCACCCGCTAGGAAACCGTTGCCCCGAGTGAGGAAGCCCAACCTACACTCGGACCGTGGACAGGATTCGAACCCGTGCGCTTGGAGACGCCTCGGAGACAAAGCTACAGGACTATACAGTGATAGGAATTAATAGGATACGTGTGAGGAATGATGAATAGGACTTTGTGGGATGTATAAAGAGATTGAGATTGATAGGACTGTTTAGAGATAAAATAGGAGTTTGTACTCGTACATAAGATTTATACAGAGAGAGAGAGAGAGAGAGAGAGAGAGAGAGAGAGAGAGAGAGAGAGAGAGAGAGAGAGAGAGAGAGAGAGAGAGAGAGAGAGAGAGAGAGAGAGAGAGAGAGAGAGAGAGAGAGAGAGAGAGAGAGAGAGAGAGAGAGAGAGAGGCTATTAAAGCAGAGAGTGGACAGTGAGCTTTGAGAGAGAGAGAGAGAGAGAGAGAGAGAGAGAGAGAGAGAGAGAGAGAGAGAGAGAGAGAGAGAGAGAGAGAGATCAAGTCCTTTGGCATCACGAAACTATGAACGGATGAGTCCTATGAAGGAATCTAAATGAGAGAGAGAGAGAGAGAGAGAGAGAGAGAGAGAGAGAGAGAGAGAGAGAGAGAGAGAGAGACATGGAAACAACTGTGGCAGGAAAGAGCGAGAGGGGAGA
>NC_059279.1:18099204-18109204 GCF_017591435.1 Portunus trituberculatus | reverse complement strand
TTTAAACGAGGCGTCTTGTGCACTAATACATTTTTTTTATGAATATTTCAATGTGTTCTGAAGCTTTGGATGGAAATTTGCCTCTTATTTGGAGTGCTCGTTTTTTTGGGCTTCTCTTTTGCTTCCGTGAGTTTATTATTAAGAATTTTTCAATATTTTCTTGCCTTCCTTTTCAATCGTGGCTTATGAAACGAGTGATTTTTAAATTTTTTTTCTTCTGCTCTTGTTTTTATCACCATTGTATCTCATCTTTTTCTCTCTCATTTTTTAACCTCAGTAGTTTTTCGTATCTCTTTTTAATCTGTATCTCGTATCGTATTTTTTTATTTAGAACCTTTTTTCTTTTTTCTTGGGTTTTGCTTCATAATGGTTCAACTCTCAGTGGTTCAGTGTGCATATGAAGCCTCACGAGACTAAGGTTCGTGTTCAAAAACGCTTTGCCCGCTCACCACGACTATTTTTCAAGGCCGCAGAGATGACTAGCGGGGTTTCAACAACAGTATTTTTCTAGTTGATAATAAAGAAATCTTGTCTCTAAAACCGTAAAAATACCATTAAAATCGTGTAAATTTAAAAATCTTGTCAATATGTGTCTAGAAACATGAAAATACACTTAAAAATTCTTTGCTCTCTCACCATAACCATTTTCCAAGACCGCAGAGATGACTAGCGGAGTTTTCAAGAGTGTTTCTCCAGTTAATGATACAGAAATCTTGTCGTGTAGATCTAAAAATCTTGTCACTCTGCCTCTAGAACCATGAAAACACTCTTAAACACTCTCACCACGTCTATTTTCCAAGGCCACAGAGATGATTAGCGGGGTTTCAAGAGTGTTTCTCCAGTTAATAATACAGAAATCTTGTTACTCTGCCTCTAGAACCGTAAAAACACCTTAAAAATCCTGTAAATTTAAATAAAGCCTTTTGAAATAGTGGAGGTGAAGGGAAAATTGTTTGAGAATACGAGCCTTTTTTAGTCCCTCTACTGCTTCACTGCTTCACTACTTCACTGCTTCACTGCGGAGTCGAACCAGTGTGAAGCTTGACAGAGACAATAGCTCTTCTTCCTTCGCTGTGAGACACTTTTTTGATCCACATTAACAAGAGTCTTTTTGTGTATGTATCTCTGGTGTACTTTTTTGTAATACACGTGAGAATATACGTAATACATTTTTTCCCGCTGTATAGAGAGGTATGTATAGATGAAAGCGTGGGAAAGACTGGGCGCGGCCGTTCCTGTGTATGTATTCTTTGTATCATTATGTATTGGTTGGTGTATGTTGAGTTTGTTTATTTTAAGTGTTTTTATCTGTTTTTTTTGTATTTTTTCTTTGTATTATCGTGTATCGGTTGGTGTGTCTTGGGTTTGTTTTTATTATGTGTTTTTAATCTGTTTATCTTCGTCTGTGTTATGTTCCTTGTATCTTTTCTTTATATTATCGTGTATTTGCTAGTGTCTCCATGTTGAGTTTGTTTATGTTCAGTGTTATGTATCTATGTTTTTTTTCTCTCTCTCTCTCTCTCTCTCTCTCTCTCTCTCTCTCTCTCTCTCTCTCTCTCTCTCTCTCAGTGTTTATTTGCTCATCTTTGTGGTTTTTATCGTTATTCTTTATCTATTCATCTGGTTTTTTTTTTTTTTTATTTCTCTCTGTCTCCTATTTCTTATTCCTGTTTTATCTTCGTCTATGTTTTGTTCTCTCAAATTTCCAGTATTTATTTCTTCATCTATGTAGTTTTATTCTTTTTTTTTTCTTTTCTTATCGTCTATCTCATCACCTGTTTCATTTTCTCTTTATATTATTTCTCGGTTCTTATTATTTTTTTTTTTCCTTATCTTATTTCCTTTCTCTCTTCCTCAGTGTTCATCTGCGCTTCTCTCTTATTGTTTTTGTTCATTTTGATCATTATTTCATTTTTCTTTCTTTCATCTTGCTCTCAATGTTTGTTTTCTTTTATCTTATTTTTCTTTCTTTTTCTCAATTTTCATCTATGCCTCTCTTTATCTATGTTTCTCTCTCTCTCTCTCTCTCTCTCTCTCTCTTCCCATAAATGTTCACTATATCAATGCTTTTCTTCCCTTTTTTCTCAATGTTTACCTGTAGTTTTTTTGTTTGTAAGTTTGTTTTCCTGTCAATCTCAATGTTTACCTCTTCTCTATCTGTTTACTTCTTGTTTGTTTCCGTCTGTGTCAATGTTTACCTTTTGATTTACGTGTCAGTGTCCGTGTTCTCTCAGCAGCCGTCAGTCACATAAGCCTTTTGCATTTTGGCTTCCCGCTGGCTGCCTCAAAATTTGCTTAGCTGTTCTGTTTGAGTTCAGATTCCTAAGCTTTCAATATTAGTTCCCTTTATTTTCTTCTTCTTATTTTACTCTTTTTTTTTTCGTTTCCTTCTTTCTTGTTGTTTTTGTTGTCGTTCTTGCTTTTTTTTTTTTGTTCTTCTTTTTCTTGTTTTTTCTTTATTTTTTCTTGTTCTTGTTCTTCTTCTTCTTTCTCATCTTCTTTTTCTTCCAGTTCAAATTTAAGTTTTTTTTTCCCCTTCCTTATTTCCTTATTCATTTTCTTTAGTTTTTCATTACAGTCTTCAGGTTTTCTTATATTCGTTTATTTACTTTATTTTCGCTTCTAATTCAACTTCAACTGTCTCCTATTCTTCTTCTTCTCGTGATTCCTCTTGCAGTCGTTTGTCTTCCAGTCTTGTATTGCGTTCACTTACTACTTTGCTTTTTATTTCAGTCTTATCATCGAAGAAACTGAAATGAACTAACCTCACATGCTGCAATCTATCTCCTTTGTGTGACTGAGCGGATATGAGCAGAAATGTAACTGTGTGAAGGTTCTGTACAAGTATGTCACAATTTTCACGTACACTTCATATGTGGAACGGTAAATTGAAAGGTTTATTTGTCTATTTACTCATATGCTGCAATCTATCTCCTTTGTGTGACTGAGCGGATATGAGCAGAAATGTAACTGTGTGAAGGTTCTGTACAAGTATGTCACAATTTTCACGTACACTTCATAGATGGAACGGTAAATTGAAAGGTTTATTTGTCTATTCACTCATATGCTGCAATCTATCTCCTTTGTGTAACTGAGCGGATATGAGCAGAAATGTAACTGTGTGAAGGTTCTGTACAAGTATGTCACAATTTTCACGTACACTTCATAGATGGGACGGTAAATTGAAAGGTTTTATTTGTCTAGTTACTTATGTGCGGCAATCTATCTCCTTTGTGTGACTGAGCAGATGAATAGCTAACTGTGTGAAGGTTCTGTACGAGTGTCACAATTTTCACGTACACTTCATAGATGGGACGGTAAATTGAAAGGTTATATTTTGTCTATTCACTCGTTTGGAACCATTTCTTTCCTTTGTGTGACTCAGCAAATATGAATAGCAATGCAACTGTGTGAAGTTTCAATACAAGTGTGTCACCATTTCCACCCAGACTTCATTGATGGGATGGTAAATTGAAAGGTTTTATTTCGTCTAGTCACTCATATCTATCTCCTTTGTGTGACTGAGAAAATATGAATAGCTAACTGTGTGAAGGTTCTGTACAAGTGTGTCACCATTTCCACCCACACTTCATTGATGGGATGGTAAATTGAAACGTTTTATTGATCTTTTAATTCCTCACTAATATCTTCAAAACTAAGCTTTCATTCATTTATTCATCTTATGCTTTCACAGATACAAGAAATCTAAACCTGTTATTTATTTATTTATTTATTTATTTGTTTATTATTTATTGTTTATTTTATTTATTATATATCTATTCAGCTTTCACACGTGTCACCATTTTCACGTACACTTCATAGACAAGACATTAAATTGAAACGTTTTATATTTTATTCATCCTTTAATTCCTCACAAATATCACCCAAAAATTAAGCTTTCATTCATTTATTATACTTACACAGGTATCACAAAAAATTAAAACCTGTTATTGATTCATCTATTTATTAATTTATTTGATTTATTTATTCATCTTTCATACGTGTCACCATTTCCACCTACACTTCATAGATGAGACGATGAATTGGAACGTTTTATTTGTCTATTCACTCACTTATTCATCATGTACTTTCAAATACCACAAGAAATTGAAACCTGTCTATTTATTCATTCATTCAATCTATCTGTCATACTTTCACCCACATAGCACGAGAGAACGCTATGATTCATCTGATTCATCTTTCATACATCACAGAAACCACGAGAAACTGAAACCAAACTTTTTATTCATTATTAACTCATCTTTCTACTTATTCACTCTTATACGTGAAAATAAACCTGGCAAACGGCAAAATAAAACGATAAATAAATAAAAGAAGACCATTAAAGGTGTAGATATTTCTTTACTGCTCACTGTAGACACCTTTAGTAGGCCCTTTTTATTAACCTAGTGGTATTTGTGCTTATTCACTCGTATACGTGAGAATCAATCCAGCAAAGGGCAAAATAGACAGATAGATAGAAAAAGCCCCATTAAAGATGCAAGTCTCTCTTTACTGCTCGCTATAGACACCTTTCATTAACACGTAAGGCCAAAAGGTCCCTCATTACCTTTGCCATTCCAGCCCCAATGTAAAAGCTAGTGCGGAGGGCAACATGGCACCCAGACACCCAGGCACCCAGGCACTCAGGCACACAGACACACAGGTACACATTCACACAGGCACTCAGGCACACAGGCATTCAGGCACTTAGACACACAGGCACTTAGACACACAGGTACACATTCACACAGGCACTCAGGCATTCAGGCACTCAGGCACACATTCACACAGGCACTCAGGCATTCAGGCACACAGGCACACAGGCACTCAGGCACTTAGACACACAGGCACTTAGACACACAGGTACACATTCACACAGGCACTCAGGCACTCAGGCACACAGACACACAGGTACTTAGGCACACAGACACACAGGCACTCAGGCACACAGGCACTCAGGCACTCAGGTGGACTCAATCTTGTGGCACTACTGTGTTCTGGTACTTCCTCTGTGTGTTCTGATGGTGATGCTGTGGTGATGAAATGGTGATCTGGTGGTGATGAAATGGTGATCTGGTGGTGATGAAATGGTGATGTGGTGGTGATGAAATGGTGATCTGATGGTGATGCTGTGGTGATGAAATGGTGATCTGGTGGTGATGCTGTGGTGATGAAATGGTGATCTGGTGATGATACTGTGGTGATGAAATGGTGATCTGGTGGTGATACTGTGGTGATGTAGTGGTGATCTGGTGGTGATACTGTGGTGATGAAATGGTGATCTGGTGGTGATGCTGTTGTGATGTAGTGGTGATCTGGTGGTGATGCTGTGGTGATGTAGTGGTGATGTGGTGGTGATGCTCTTTTTTTCTCGTTTTCTGCCTCTTCTTATTGTTACCTATTATTATTTTTCCTGTTTTTGTTATTAGAACGGATTTTTTTTTTTTCCTGTTGTTTTTGTTGTTATTATTATTGTTGTTGTTGTTGTTTACGTTTCCTTGTTTGTCGTTCATTAATGAGGGAGGTTTCAAGGCATTTATCTCTTTATTTTGGTTAACTCTTTCGGACCTGCTAGGGGACTGGCAACTAAGTGAGGCTTTTTTGTTTATGTTTTTTCTTGCCCTTGGCCTCTTACATAAAAAAAAAAATTTGCTTCTTTTTAATTAGATTTTTTTTATATAAAGTCGAACGTTTCTCCCGCTCTCATTTTTCTAGGTGGCCGTACATACATAGATACAGACACATACACACATACATACATACATACATACATACATACATACATACGTACATACACACACACATATTGCCATTGAACATCTTGCAGTCAAAGGCTTTATTATTAGGAAGGGAAAGATATTGGCACACCTTATTGACAAACACACTTTTCCCCCTGTGCTTACGTCATTCACATCCTTTCATTTTTTTGGACCTTATTTCAAATGGAGACTGACACGCAGACAGACAGACAGACGGGGTGAAATAAAATCACCAAATACAATACCAATACAACTTTTTTCCCCAGAGGTGTATTTCACAACCTCTGACTTTTTACTACCGTCTTTGAAATGGACACAGGTAAACACGTTCTCGTATATATTTTGTTTCTATCACTTTATGGCGCCGTGAAAGCAGTGCAGGCATTGTGTATTAAAAGTTAGCTATGTAAAATCAATTCCTGGCACTTTTTAACCTCTTCAGTACTGAGACAAATATTTACCATGATTTTGGGGTGTGATGAGACGATTTTGTTGACATTAGGAAGGGTCTATGGAGATCAGAAGATTGATGGCCACAGTCTTCACTATTTTAACCCCCACATGAGTTTCTGAAGCTGCAAAAACCAGCAAATAGTAAGTAGAATGAATATAAGAATGCGTCATGGTACTGAAGGGCCTAACTCCCTGGGCGCACCTTTATTATAAATGTATATGGACTTACTAACCTTTCCCTGCACATGACAGCACTAGAAGCCACGAATTCTTAATAAACATGGACGAGAAATGAAAAAATTGAAGGCCTCGTGTATCAAATGTTAGCTATATGAAATTAATTCTTGGCTTTTTAACTCGCTGGGCATCACCTTAAGTATAGATGTGTGTAGATGTGATGATCTTTCCTTCCACATGACAGCACGAAAAGCCACGAAATCTTAACAAAAATGGACGAGAAAGGAAGAAAAGTAAATGTTTAAAGATAAGACTGTAAGAAAGACTAACGAAATCTTAACAAGCATGGAGGAGAAAGGGGAAAAGTAAGTAAAAAGAGAAGATTTAGCAATTTTAACGAAGGAAATGCTTAAAGGTGAGTATAAGACAGACTAACGAAATCTTAACAAACACGGATGAGAAAAGGGAAAAAATAAATAAAAAAAAGAAGATTTAACAATTTTAACTAATGAAATACTTAAAGATGAGTGTGAAAGAGAAAAAAAGTCAATAAAAGGGAAGATTTATCAGTTTTTAGCCAATGAAATACTTAAAGATGACCGAAAGAAAGACTGTAACGAACATACACGGATGGGAAAGAAGAAAAAGTAAATAAAAAGAAAAGATTTAGCAATTTTAACGTAATGAAATACTTAAAGATGAGTGTGGGAAAGAGCTCAGAGTAGTTAGAGATTAGAGGAGAGCATACCAAACCGCAAAGAGCTTAAATGAGATGAGAGATAGAAAAACAGAGCAATTAGTGAGTATTGAGCGTGTGTGGGTGGTTAGGAATGGAAGGATATGTTTAAATGTACTGGTCATAATAGCAATACAACAAGCATACACAAGGTCAAAAGTGGAGAGCAATGCATCGTTTGTGAGCAGTGAAAGTGAAGGAAGGGAGGAAGGAAGGAAGGGAGTATATAGATTCACTAAACGTTATAGCATTACTCCAGAGAAGCAGAAGAAATAAGAGATAGGAAATAGAATAATGTATCGTTAGTGAGCATTGAAAGTCTAGGTGAAGGAAGGAAAGAAGTAAATAGATCACTGGACGTTATTGAGTGAGCATTGAAGGTCTAGGATGTGAACGAAGAAAAGAAGTAACAGTGTATAGATTCATAGGACATTAAAGCATTACACCAGATAGGCACAAGAAATGAGAGATTGGAAATAAAGTAATGTATCGTTAGGGAGCAGTGAAAGAGTAGGAGGTGAAGTAAGGAAGGAAGGAAGGAAGGAAGGAAATATATAGACAAAAAAAATAGACACGAGGGATTTAAACTTTATGTGTGTAATGAGCGTATGTAGCCGAAGATGGAGACTGAGACAAGGAGGATAGACCAACGTAAGCTATCTGTAATGAGTGTGTGTGGGTGAAAATAGACACTGAGGCAGTAGCTGAGGATGGGGACTGAGACAACGAGGTGAGACCAACATAAGCTATCTGTAATGAGTGTGTTTGGATGAAAAATGGGGACTGAAACACGAGAGATATAAACTTTGTGTCTATAATGAGTGTGTGTGGGAGAGGGTGAGCCTACGTCCCTATTTAGAGACACCTTATTTTCTCATCACGACAGTTTTCAAGGCCACAGAGACGACTAGCGAGGACTGAAACACGAGAGATATAAACTTGGTGTCTATAATGAGTGTGTGTGTGGGAGAGAATGAACTTACGTCGCTATTTAGAGACAGACCCCTTGCTCTTTCACCACGACAGTTTTCCAAGACCACAGAGACGACTAGCGGGGACTGAAACACGAGGAATATGAAGTTTGTGTCTTTAATCTCACCACGACAGTTTTCCAAGGCCACAGAGACGACTAACCGGGTTTTCAAGACGATTTCTCCTTATAACAATCTAGAAATCTTGCCAGTCTATCACGGGAACTATAAAAAACATCCTTAAAAACATGAACATCTTCAACTAAAGCCTTTGGAAAGTAGTGATGGTGAGAGAGCAAAGCGTTTAACCCCTTCAGTACCGTGACGCGTCTTAATAATTATTCTGTTTAGTATTTAATTTTATACAGCTTCAGAAACTTATGTAGGGATTAAAATAGTGAAGACTCTGACCATTAAGCTTGTAACTTCCACAGACCCTTCCTAATGTCAATAAAATCGTCTAACCACACCCAAAACTCGTGACAAAAAATGCGCTCCGGTACTGAATGAATTAAGAATATTTGCCTGAGACGAGAGATAGACAGTCAGAGTAATAGAAAAGAGTTGAATGAGTAACCAGATCATGTATTACCTTTACATATTATATATTCCTTTATTTATTTACATATTTTAAAAGTAGGTGATATGAGAAATTAAAGTCAATGAATCTATTAACCATTACTTACTTTGCTCTCTATAAATTTGTACTAATATGATGATTTACATATTCATTTATTTGTGTCTATTAATCTTTTGGTTACATATTTTAAAACTAGGTAATATGAGGAACTAAAGTCAATGAATCTGTCAACTTTTACATTTCGTCTATAAATTTGTACTAATATTATGATTTACATATTCATTTATTTGTGTCTATTAATCTACTGGTTGTATATTCATCTAAGAAACAAAGGGAAACTAAAACTGAACACTACATTACGTATTCATTCACTCACTACCCACCACCAGCCATTCACCACCTCATACAACGAAGAAAAAAGAAAAAAAACTATCATAATTCGTAGCAATTTCGTAGTTTTTTCAGCAATTAATGGGAGAAGAACGTTTGGTGCTGTGTTTGCTGTGCTGTGGTGTGGTGTGGTGTGGTGTGGTGTGGTGTGGTGAGGTGTGGTGTGGTGTTATGTGGTATGGTGTGGTTAGGTTAGGTTTGTTGTGGTGTGATGTAGTATGGTGTGGTGTGGTGTGGTGGTGTGGTAGTGGTGGTGGTGGTGGTGGTGGTGTAGGCTAGGTTAGATTAGGTGTGGTGTGTGGTGTAGCGGTGATGGCGGTAGAGAAGAGCCACGTTACTTACACCGAGGCAAAATTTGATGTAATTGTGTGTGTGTGTGTGTGTGTGTGTGTGTGTGTGTGTGTGTGTGTGTGTGTGTGTGTGTGTGTGTGTGTGTGTGTGTGGTGAAGATAAGATATATGGCCATTTCCTTCCCTTTCTTTCTCAATCTTGCTTTCTTTTATCGACTTCATTCTCTCTTTCTCTTTTCTTTCTTTCATCTTGTCCGTCTCTTTCTTTTCGTCTTTCATCTTTTCTTTCTTTTTTTTTCTCTTTTTGTGTCTTTCAGTGTGTGTTCTTATTAATCTTATCCTCCCTTCCTTTCCTCTTCCTTTTATTCTTCCTTTCCTCTTCCCTTCTTCCTTTCTTCCTTTGCCTTTAATATCCTCAATCACGTTTTCTTCTATCCTTGCTTTGTTTCTCATTTTCCTTCCCTCTCCCTTTTATTTCTCCTTCTCTTCTCTTTTTTACTTTTTCATTTCCTTTCAATTCAACCTCATTCTAAACTCTTTTTCTCCTTTTTCTCTCTTTCTCCTATACTCTTTGTTTTTATTTCATCCTATTTCACCATTTATTCACAAGGTATACATACATAGCATACATACACACATAC
>NC_059279.1:18089204-18091704 GCF_017591435.1 Portunus trituberculatus | reverse complement strand
CTGTTAATCTCTTCAATACCAGGATGCGTTTTTATATTCATTCTGCTCACTATTTGGCGATTTTACACAGCTTCAGAAACATATGTTGGGATTAGAATAGTAAAGATTCTGCCCATTAATCTTCTGACCTCCGTAGACCCTTCATAATGCAAATAAGATATTAAAAAATCAAGGTAAAAAATGCTCCTCAGTATTGAAAGGGTTAGCAAGGCATATAAATTATCTCTTTTGAAGGTTTTACAGTCCACGTGCCATAAACACTCACGCTGAAGCCAATTGAAATCTAACGCACCTCAAATTACAGAGTCACTTTTCTACCCAACGCACAACACCTCGTACTGTAAACGCTTAACTCCCTCAGTAACAAGCCGCGTTTTCATATTCATTCTTCTTACTATTTAGCGATTCTTTACGGCTTTAGAAACTTAGGTGAGGATTAAAATAGTAAAGACTTAGGCCATTAACCTTTTGACCTCCATAGACCCTTCCTAATGTAAATAAAATCGTCTAATCATACTAAAGAAAATCAAGGTGTAAAACGTATCTCAGTACTGAAAGGATTAAATCAACCTTTTTATGCATATTTTTTTTTTTTTTTTTTTTTATCCAACGTTCACTGAAGTAGGTGTTTATGGTGCTACATTTGAGCTAATCATGACTCATGTAGCAGTAAAATCCAGCCCAGCTCTGATTGCCGGCGTTTTTCCACCGAGGACACAAGAACACTTTCTGAAAACCCATGAATTAACTTGTGCACCGCTTTAAGCCACTCGCCACTCGGATAATTGGGTAAAATGCGCAGAAAACTCACGTGTTACCTGACGTAATTCCCTTAATTAACGCGCGGCCACGTCGTCAAATGCTAAAAATGTAATTGCGTGAAGTTTTAAACCTCTTGGCAATAGAGGAGCGTGAAGCGTACAAAGAGCAGGAGACTCGAACCCCTTAAAGCGCCAGCCAGGGATTCGCCGAGACGAGGTGAGCCGAGAGTGAACCGTGAGACGCGTGATAACAAAAGCAACGTGCACGAGGAAGACCAACACGGGAAATAGAAAAATAAAAATAAAAACCAAAAAAATATGAGAAGTAACAAGGAAATGAGAACGAAAAAATTAGGAAGCTAAAAAGGTTGAATAATAAACGAATCTTTTTGAAACATAAGACAGTGAGATGAAGTGAGGAGAGTCAGAGGCAGAGGAAACGGTTACATGAGCAGCAGATGTGATGTTATGTGATGTTATGTTATGTTATACTGTGGTGTGGTGCGTCACTCATCCACTGATCGTGAGAGAGTGTACTGGTGCCCTAGGAAGCGACGTCACCAAGTCCAGTGTGTAATCATGTCTGTGAATTGAAGAGGAGTTAATGTATAAACTAAATAATTGCTTTGTATTGAGAGTAATGCAGACACCAAGAGAACACGGGGCTAAAAAAAAAAAATTGCTTGATCTCTTCTATTTCTTGTTATTTTCCTCCTTGTCCTCCCTTTAGAAATATTTAGTAGATGTTCTTTTCTAATTCTTTGTTTTTTTTTTCTCCTTCTCCCTTCAGAAATATTTTTTTCTATTTTTTGTTCTTGTTCTTTTTCTTCATTTCCTCCTTTCAGAAGTATTTAACAGAGATCCTTTGTTTTCTCTTTCATGTTCTTGTTCTTCTTATCTTTCTTCTTCTCTTTCTCCTTCTCCCTTCAGAAGTATTTAGCATTTTTTTTTTCATTTCTTGTTCTTTTTTTTCATCTCCTTTCAGAATTTTTTAGCAGAGATTCTTTTTTTTTTCTCTTGTTCTTGTTCTTCTTTTTCTCCGCCTGCTCCCTTCAGAATCATTTAGCAGAGCCTGACATCTTTCCCTTGGCCTCCTGTACATCTTACCCTTTCAATGATATGACGCGTTTTCACATTCAAACTGCTTAATTTAGTGATTTCATACACCTTCACAAACTTATGTGGGGGATTAGAATAGTGAAGATTTTGGCCATTAATCTTCGGACCTCCATAAACCCTTCCTAATGTAAATAAAATCGTCTAATCACACTAAATCTCATGGTAAAAAATGCGTCCCGGTAATAAAGGGTTTAATAAAAGCGCTCTCGTTACCCCGTGCTCCTGTTAATCTCGCGTGAATTATCTATAAATAAATCCTATGCACTATATTTATGCAGTGTGTTCTGTTGCAGTCAATTAAATAACAGTAATGATAATGTGAGGAAAACAAGAGATCCGAGCGAGCGAGCGAGTGAGAGGCGACTAAATAACTTGTGGTGAGCTCAGGCGACGAGACGCGAGGCAAACGAGATTGATTTTAGAACCACGAAGTAGATTACGAACTTCTGAAAGGATTACAAGGGATATTTTCGGTAATATTACACTAACCTCTTACACAAATTGACACGAGTGATTTTGATTTTAGTACGCGAGGCTTAACTAACCCCTTCAGCACTGGGACGTGTTTTCATATTCATTTTGCTTATCATTTGGTGATTTAATACAGCTTCAGAAATTTA
>NC_059279.1:18059204-18081704 GCF_017591435.1 Portunus trituberculatus | reverse complement strand
GTTGTACATGGCGACGTGTGTGTGTACCTGTGTGTACCTTTGGGTGTAGACACGGCGGTCTGTGTGTACATATGAACGTTTTTTGTGCACACATTGATGTTTGTGTGTACATTTGGGTGTAGTTTCTGTCTAGGTGTACACGCAGGTATCTGTGTGTACATGTAGACGTGTGGGCGTGTGCGTATAGGCGTTTGTGTGTACATATAGAGGTCTGTGTGTACATGTGAACGTGTAGCTGTACGTACATGCCGCTAGGTGTACATGGCTGTGTACGTAAAGTGTAGGGCAGGACAAGGAGCTCGTCACGTACATGAATACACACACAGTAGGTGCACATGAGATTTACGTACACAGTAGATGTACACATAGAGGTGCACATAAGGGACGGGGAAAAGTCATCATGTACGTTTCGTGGGAGAAAACACGCCCATGTACGTACACACGCGTTAGGTAAGGTAGGTGTACACAAACACACACACATACATACATACATACCTACATACATACATACATAGGAGTTAAAGTATAGGCGAGTAACTGCACAGTAGAAGAACACACACACACACACACACACACACACACACACACACACACACGCTCACACACATACACACAGAGATAAACAAGGTAAGGCACAGTTGCACATGAAAGGACACACACACACACACACACACACACACACACACACAGAGGTAGGTGGCGTGACAAACATACAGTAGTGTAGCGTCATGCACCTCACGGACTCAACACCCCGCCCCCCCGACGGCCCCCACAACCCCTGACGCCCCCCAGAAAAAAAAGACTTCTCGGGCCATCTGGAGGGGAGTTTGAGCCCCTCCCACACCCCCACGAAGCGCTAACGAAGGCATGGCGGGGAGGAATGTCAGTAGGGGAGGATGTTGTTAGTGTCCTCCCCAACCTCCACCACCACCACCACCACCACCACCACCACCACCACCACTATCGCCACTAATCCAAGATACTACAACAATAATACTAAAGCTGTCCCACTATGAATGCTACAACTATTACTATCACTGCCACGGATTTCCTTGCTGTTCCTGTTGTAACTCTTCACTACTACTTTTATTACTACTACTACTACTACTACTACTACTACTACTATTACTACAACTTCTACTATACTCATTGTCAGTCTGTCGTCTTAGTTTTGCCAGTTGACGTCACATTAACACGGCAACACTGTCACTGCGCGGCGCTCTCTGTTGTTCATTGCCTCTCATTATTCTCGCCCTTTTCAACCCCTGCGGTAACTTTGCATTCCTCACAATCCTCTTACACATTTTCAAGCTACCGAATTATGTATCTTACGCATAGTCCGATACCTTGAGAAGTGACTGGCGTCTTGTTAGGAACATAAAGTGAGTTTACCGCAGGTTTTCCAAAAGAGTGTAGATGTTTGAACGAATCAGCGGCTGAGAGAAATCTTGGCTCGTATTCTGAAACGCTTTGCTCTCTCACCATCACTACTTTCCATAGGCTCCAATTGAAGATACTCGTGTTATTAAGGACATTTTTATGGTTCTATTGATGGACTGGCAAGATTTCTAGATTATTATAAGGAAAAACTATCTTGAAAATCCAGCAAGGCGTTTCTGAAAATGGGCGAGAATGATGCAATGTCAGTGTTACCATGTCCACGTGTCTTGGCTAGTGAAACACTGCTCTAAAGTTGGCAGCATTGTGTATACCATTACCACACACACACACACACACACACACAGCAGAGTGGCAGTGGGTGGGTGCGTGGCCAGCCTGGGGGCGCCTCAAGACATGATGGGGCGGGGCAGAGAAGAGCCACACACACGCGCCATATAATTAGTCGTCTTGGTCACCGCCTCCGCCCGCCCCCTCCACCTCTCTCTCTCTCTCCCTGTGTTTTGCAGACCCGGGCTACCAATACTTCCAGATCCAACGAGCTTTACCGATACAGGAGTCTCACGCAGGTAACACACACACACACATGCACACACCAACACACACACATGCACGTACACACACCTTTCTCCTCTTCCTATCCCTCCCGTGACCCTTAAAAGGAAAAGACCAAAGTTTGACTGATATTTTTTGTACCTCACACATGTTTTGGATAGTAGAGGATTTTTTTACACAAGATAATGCTGTTAGTCTTTTGTTTTGATAGTTAGTGAGTTGCTCCATGCATAGTTGGCAACTCGACCTTCCTTCCTTCCTTCCTTCCTGCCTCGCTATTGGGTGTTGTAGAGCATGGTTTGTTTGGTTGGCCTGTTTGATGCATGACAGTTTGTTTGGTGCATGGTAATGGCTGTGACGAGGGTTCCAGAGCAGCATGTCTCCTGGTGGGCGTGCAGGTAGGTTTACACACACACACACACACACACACACACACACACACACACACACACACACACACACACACATACACACATATTAAATAGTCTTGTTATTTTTCGTTTTCGTTTTCTTTTTCCGTTTTTTTTTTCTGCGCAAAATTCTTTCATGACTTTTAATTAATGAAGTCAAACTAGATCAAAATACCACTCCACATCCTCCTCCTCCTCCTGCACTTCACTTCTCTCTCTCTCTCTCTCTCTCTCTCTCTCTCTCTCTCTCTCTCTCTCTCTCTCTCTCTCTCTCTCTCTCTCTCTCTCTCTCTCTCTCTCTCTCATCAATGTTTATTAAAAGTGTATTTTTGTATGACTATTTACACACACACACACACACACACACACACACACACACACACACACACACACACACACACACACCTGTAGTTTCGAGCCAGGAAGAAGAAAGGTGATAAAATGGGTAGAAGGAGCAAGTCTGGATGTTTATTCCCTCTTTCTCATTTCCCTCTCTTTGTTTCCTTCCTCTCCCATCCATCCTTCTCTCCTTACCCACTTTGTCCCTCCATCTTTTCCTCCACCTTCTCTTTCCTCCACCATTCGTCCTTTGTTTTTCTCTCCGTTCCTCCAAGCTCCCTTTCTTCACCTTCTCTCCATTCCTCCACCTTTCCTCCTTTTTGTCTTTCTCTCTTTTCCTCCATCTTCTCTCCCTTTGTTTTTCCTTTCCTTCCTTTACTATCCCTCTTTTCAACCTTCCATCCCTTCCTTCACCTTCTCTCGTCCCTTCCTTTTTCTTTCCTTCTCTTCCTCCACCTTCCCTTCCTTTTTCTTTCCTTCTCTTCCTCCACCTTCCCTCCCTTTGTCTTTCCCCTCCCTTCCTCCACCTTCCCTCCCTTCCTATCTCTCCCTATTCTCTCAAAAAATATTCTTGATGAAGTTTCCGTGAAATCTCTTAAAATTACATGAAATAATCGGATTACATTTTTTTTCAGCTCGACATAAGATAATGGCTTGAGTCTAAAGAAGGTGAAAGGAAGTCAATGATTAATGATTATATATATTTGTTCAAGAAAGTTAGGAAATATAACGAATTCAGTAAAAAGAAAAGCTATATAAATGTTAACCCTTTCAGTTATTGTTCTTTTTTACTTTAGCATTTATACCTTGAGTTTTGGGTGTGATTAGACCATTTTATTGACATTAGGAAGGGTCTATGGTGGTCAGGAGATTATTGGCCACACTCTTCACTATTTCAATCCCCTTACATGAGTCTCTGAAGATGTATAAAGTCATCAAATAGCAACCAGCACGAATATGAAAACGCGGTACTGAAGAAGTTAAGTTTGTTGAATAAAAGCGAATAATGATAAGTTTGTGAAAAGGAACAATGTTTAACGTAAGAAAAATGATTGGATGTTAACCCCTTCAGTACCATGACGCGTTTCCATAATCATTCTGCTTACTGTTCGGTGATTTTGTGCAGCTTCAGAAACTCGTGTAGGAAGATTAAAATTGTGAAGACTGTGGCCATTAATCTTCTGACCTCCATAGACCCTTCCTAATGTCAATAAAATAGTCTAATCGTACATAAATTTCAAGGTTAAAAATGTGTCCCAGTACTGAAGGGGTTAAGTTTGCAAATGTGTCCCAGTACTGAAGGGGTTAAGTTTGCAAATGTGTCCTAGTACTGAGAGTTAAATTTACTGTTTAAAGTTTAAAGTTAAATAATGACTTCGATTTATATAGAATGAGAAAGTAGCTTAGAATAAAAAAAACAATAGTTATAAATATGTCGAAAAATAAAAAGTAGAAACGTGTGAAATAATAATAATAAATAGACTTCAATAAAATGCGTAGGAATTTATTGAAAGAAGAGGATAACAAGTGAAGATAAAGAAGTAACGTAAGGGCAGGAATTGAATCACAGGCAGATTGGATCAACTTTATCCAGATTCGGCAGAAAAAATGAAGTTGTCTGCTCTCAGAATCATATAAGCAAATGTGTTTTAGATTCCTCCGCCGCCTCCTCTTCTCCTCCTACCTCTTCCGTCTCCTTCCTCCTCCTCCTTCTCCTCTTCCTCCTCCTCCTCCTCCACTTCCTCCTCCTCCTCCTCCTCCTCCTCCTCCTCCTCCTCCTCCTACCTCTTCCGTCTCCTTCCACATCCTCACCTTCCTCCTCCTCCTCCTCCTACCTCTTCTGTCTCCTTCCACGTCCTCCTCCTCCTCCTCCTCCTCCTCCTCCTCCTCTTCTGTCTCCTTCCACGTCCTCCTCCTCCTTCTCCCAGACTTGCTCCGCCCCCCACACCCTCGCCCCTTCAGATTTCCAGGGCTCCAGCATGTTTCCTCCCCCTCTTAAACGTGGGGAGGGGCAGTCCACCCTCCCCACACACACACCATTGCATTAGCCTGGCATGGGTGTATTGGGGGCCTCGACTTAATGTCTCTCTGTGTTTTATGCTTGAGGTTACGTGCATTCCCCTTAAGGTTCCCAAGACTCCTCCTCCTCCTCCTCCTCCTCCTCCTCCTCCTCCTCTGCCTCATCCTCTGCTCACGTGCACTAAGGTGAATCGGATGCGGTTACAATATTGTGTGCCTCGTGTCTTGTAGTGGTGGTGGTGGTGGTGGTGGTGGTGGTGGTGGTGGTGGTGGTGGTGAGTTTGCTTTTATCTTTGTTATTGTTAGTTTTATTTCCTTTTTTTTTTTTTTTTTTTTTTATTTATTTATTTATTTACTTTACTTTTACTACTACTTGCTACTACTATTGTACTACTACTACTACTATTACTACTACTACTACTACTACTACTACTACTACTACTACTACTAAAACTACCACTTCCACCACTACTACTGTTATTCCTAATACTAACTTCACCACTCACTTTATTTAATAGTAGAATCACCGCTACCATCGCTACCACCGCTAACTCAACTATAACTGATAAGATTACTAAAACCACCAACACTCACAGGCTAAACAGAGTAACCGCGTGGACGTGTGTGTGTATGAAAACCAGTGTGCGCTGAAGGAGGATGGGTAAAGAGAAGAGAATTACGAAGAGGAAGAGGAGGAATGAAAAAATGAATCAAAAACGCATGTCGTGAAATAATCCCTTCTGTTTTTGACCCTCATTCTTCTTAATCCGAAACAAGGAGAAGGAGAAACGAATGAGTGAATGAGTAAAACAGGCATGAGATTAATTCATTCCCTTTTCTAACACCCCAAAACTTGACCCTCCATAAAGACAGAATCCTAAAAAAAACAACCCCCGTAAGGAACACCTGAGCCAAGCCCATGGATAGACCTATGCATGGTTGGGTTAAAATGATAAAAATGTAATAACTCTGTACTTAAAAATGAGGTCTTAAAAAAATAACAGGTATCGATATTTGTTGGTTGCGCTTTGTTAGTTTCCTTTCCATTTTTACTTTCCAGATTGCTTTTGTTATTTACTTCTTGTTCACTTCTTTAGCCAGCCAGTCAGTCAGTCAGTCAGTCAGTCAGTCAGTCAGTCAGTAGGAATAGTGCTGGTTCAGTCAGTTCGTCAGGTCTGGGTAAGTGAGAGAGAGAGAGAGAGAGAGAGAGAGAGAGAGAGAGAGAGAGAGAATATGTCCGTCTATTTGAGTGTATGTATGTATGTATGTATGTCTGTATATAATCATGTCCAAAGCAAATATATTCCCCCCACAGCCCCTTCAAGTATTAGAGTCCCCCCCCCACAAAAGCAACAGATTTCTCACTCGATCTTTATTTCTGTATCAAAAAAGCCACAGCAGGCAAGGCAAGCACTCCCCCCACCCCTTACAGCAGCTCTCCCCTAACTTAGCACCATCACGTAATCATATAAAAGGAATATTACAAGTGTTTAATAGTGTATATACTAAAATAACTCACATTTCTCACCCCCCCCCACTTCCCCATCTATCATACATTCACTCACTGCCCCCCAAAAACAACCCCCTCAAAAAAAAAATCATGTATATTATCGTTTAAGAATAATAAAACTGATACTAATTGCCTAACGATTATTCCCCCCTTTAAAGCAGAGACTCCTCCTTTCTCTCCCTCCCGACTCGGCCCCCCCCCCCTCCCCAAAAAAAAGTAAAAAAAAAAATGTCAATAAGATAAAAATTTAATTAGTGGAGTGTTTATCTCCAGCCCCAAGCGTTCATTGGCGATAAACTTTAACTGATAAACAGATAATAAAAAAAAAAAAAAGTGGACGTCTTTTTTTTGTTTGTGTGTCTCGAGTGAGTGGATTTGTGAAGCGTGTGGAAGAGTGCATGATTAAATTTAAAGCGTGGATAGATTTATGTGTGATTAGATGAGTAGATAGACAGATAGATGAGTGAATGATGTGCTTTGGTGTGAGAAGGTAGATAGATAAGCAGATAGACATTAATAGAAAGCTGCTTAGTTTGGATAGACAAGTAGACATACATAGAAAGCTGGTTAGATAGATAGATAGACAGGTAGACGAGTGAATGATGTGCTTTGGTGTGAGTAGATAGATAGATAGACAGGTAGACATTAATTGAAAGCTTGGTAGATTGATAAATAGACAGGTAGACACATAGAAAGCTAGTTAATTAGATAGATAGACACACATAGAAAGTTAGATTGATAGATACACAGGTAAAACATTAATAGAAAGCAAATTACATAGATAAATAGAAGCTAAATTACAAATACTTATGTAAAACGGTCTTAATTAATGAAGATTTTTTACATTATGCACTATGTAATAATTAATGAGACACGTAATGCAAAGGCCACGAGTGAGACTAATAGACGGTGTGAAGAGAGTGTTAGTTAGCTCTTGGTGTCTAGCAAAGGACGAGTGGCAAGTGGGATGCATGGTAGAGGTGAATAGAAGAGAGGAGAAAGTAGCTGTGAGTTCAATGATAGACTAACATTATGAGTATTTGTGGGTTAGAGATTGAGTAACTTGCTGTGCTAATCTCCACGGTGCTTTGCTTCGTCACTGCTAAGACCTTGGACACTTTCACATATTTTCTGTTATAACTTCATTTTTAAGTAAGTTTATAGGAAAGTTATCTGTTTTTTTTTTTTTTTCAAGGATCTTTATCATTTACTGACGGTTTTACAAGGATTTTCACACATTTTCCCTGTCATAACTCCATTTTTGATAAGTTTATAGGGAAGTTATTAGGTTTTTCGATGACATTATTTATTTACTGGTGGTTTAACAATAATTTCACGCGCTCAGTTGGACATTTTCACACATTTTCTGTCCTAATTCAATTTTTAGTAAGTTTATCAAGTTTTTTTCAAGGACATTTTTTTTATTCACTGACGGTTTTACAAGATTTCACACGTTCAGTTGGACATTTTTATACATTTTCTGTCCTAACTCAATTTTTAGTAAGTTTATAGGGAAGTGGTCAGATTTTTCAAGGACATTTTCGATTTACTGACGTTTCTATAATAATTTCACACGCGCAATTGGACACTTTCACTCATTATCTCCGTCGTAATCCAATCTTTTTTATAAGTTTAAAGGGAAGTTATCAGGTTTTTCAATTATATTTTTGATTTACTGACGGTTTAACAAGAATTTCACACCCAGTTGGATTAGAAAATATGCTTAAGATACCCTGCAATCTTTCCACTTTGAGTATACTAAGATTGGCTAACCATTAAAAGGTTCTCGGTAATGTTGTTGGATTTTCTAAGGATATTGTCGATTTACTGACATCTTACAAGAATTTCACACTCCAAATTGGATGAAAACTTGCTTAAGAACCCTTGTATCCTCTCCAGTTTAAGAGTATTCTAAGACAGACTGATTAACATGTTTACGAGGAAATTTCTGGGTTTTGGAGTGTATATCATAACCTAACATTGAATCTACACCGTCAGTAGAATAAAGCACACTTAACCCCTTCAATAGCAAGTTACTAAAGGGATTAATGGTGTAAATAGTTATATATAGCAGTTATAGGGATGAGAACACACTTAATACCTTTGAACAACTGAGTAGAAATTGTGAAGTGTAATAGCAGAGTTAAGACGAAGGTAAGCACAGTGGGAGTGAGTATTTAGGTTACTTGATTTGTAGCCTCGAGTGTGCTAGATAGATACTTCAGTGTATATAGTTACTAGTTAGTTAATAAGGTGAAAGTGTAGGAGTCTTAACGCTTAACTGCTCCTTTGAGTCTGTGAATAAGACATGAGGGACTGAGTGTGCATTTGTGTGTGTGTGTGTGTGTGTGTGTGTGTGTGTGAAGGTCATGAATTGCATATGATTACTTACTGTGCAATTTTAATCTTTCTTTTTCTCCTTTTTTTATTTCTCTTTCTTTTTTCTTTATTACGACAAGAGTTATTTACCAACCTCTGCATGACGTGACGCTTTTCATTTCCACGCGTTCAGTTCATCTAATCTATTTATTCATTTGGGTTTTACAGTTTATTTCACGCTGATTATTCCCTTTTATTTTCCTTTTTTCCCCTCTTATTTTATACCCCCTTAAGTCCCCATCCCTCCCTCGCCCTAGTTCGCATCCCCTTAGCCTTTCCCTTCCTTGCATTAGACTTCCCCACCACCCTCTCCCCTCTCCCTCTCCCCTCTCCCCTCTCCCAAAGCTCTCCCATTGAGATATTGAATTGTAATGATATTTCTTTTTCCCTCTCCCTCCGCGTCCTATCTCCCGATGCTTCCTCTTTTTCACTCTCACCTCTCCCTCTTCCTCTTCCGCCTCTCCTCACGTCCCCTACCTGACATCCGCCCCCTCTCTCTCTCTCTCTCTCTCTCTCTCTCTCGTGCAATTTTATCATGTTTTTTTCTTTCTCCATTTTCTTTCTCTCATATTTCCTGTTTTTTTTTTCCTCTTTTCATCTTGCTTTTCAATTTTTTTTATCGTGTCTTTGTCTTCTTTTCTCTTCGTTATTCTTTTTTTTCTCTTTTCTTGTTTCCTGTTCGTTTTTCCTCTCTCTCTCTCTCTCTCTCTCTCTCTCTCTCTCTCTCTCTCTCTCTCTCTCTCTCTCTCTCTCTCTCTCTCTCTCTCTCTCTCTCTCTCTCTTTTCGTCTAATCTCTCTATTGCCTTTCTCTCCTTCCTTTCTTCCTTCCTATTCCTTCCCACCTTTTCTTTAATCACTTTCTATTTCTCTCTCTCTATTGTCTCCTCCTTCGCTATTCTCTTTTCCTTCCCTTTCTTTCATTGCTACCTCATTTGCCAAACTCTCTCTATCTCTCCTTTATTCCTCTCTTTATACCTTTCTCTCATTCTCACCTTATCTTTTCCTCACATCTTCCTTTTGCACCCTCTCCTCCTCCTCCTCCTCCTCCTCCTCCTCTTCCTCCGCCTCTTCCCTTCATTTTCACACCTTCCTATTCTCCTCCCCTCCCCTCCCCGCCTCCCCCGCCCCCAGCGAGGCTGAGGAAGCAATAGAGACGGAGGATTGGCGCCGTCAGAAATCAGAATCTTCAACAGCCATGGACGAGATTGAAACCACCTACGTGCCGACCGCCATGGTGATCGAAAACACCAAGTACGCTGCCAACCAGGTGCGTCCGTGCCTTGCTACGTGCGTGCGTGAGTGCGTGAGTGAGTGAGTGCGTGAGCTAGTGCGTGGTGAATGACGGCCGTGAATGGTGGGTTTATGATGTATGTTTTAATCATTTTTATTCCTCAGTGAATCTCTCTCTCTCTCTCTCTCTCTCTCTCTCTCTCTCTCTCTCTCTCTCTCTCTCTCTCTCTATCTATCTATCTATCTATCTATCTATCTATCTATCTATCTCTCTTTCTCTCTCTCTCTTATCTCTGTTCCTCCCCTCCCCTCCCGGCACTAATGGGTGTGTGCCTCAGGGGCGGACCACTGGGTGCTGCCGCGGCCTGGCTTCCTGCATCAAGAGGACCGTGGACCGCGAGGAGGTGAGCAGCACGGCGGGGGGCCACCGGTCTGGCTATCACACTCCGGGCTACCACACCCCTGGCTACCACACCCCCGGCTACCACACCCCTGGGTCGGCGGAGACCACCCTGCCCTCCTCCGTGTCCCGCTGCACCTCGCTGAATTACATCCGGGAACCGCTGGCCGTCACCCCGACCCGCTACCGCCAGAACTCCATGATTCCCCTGGTGGAGCGCGCCGAGAGACCAGACCACCACCACCCGCACCACCACCACTACCAGCACCCCCACCACGGCACCTCGGCCACGCTGCCCAGGGCGGAGAGCACCCTGGGCATGGGCGGGCGGGGGCAGATGATGGGCGGGCGGCTGGCTACCCGCTCTCACTCCTCGGACTCCGTGTACACCATTCTGATCCGCCTGCCGCACGACCCCTCGCAGGACGGCCCGCTGCACCCGCCCTCCATCGTCATGATCGAGGAGGAGGGCGCCGGCGGGCCTGGAGGCGGCGGCGGAGGCGGCAACGGGGCGGGTGCCGGACAGGACGGCGGCGGGGCCAACGCGGGACACAAGCTGCGGTTTGAGCGAGGGACATCACCGCTGGCTCGGCGCGGGGACTCCGTCTGTTCGGACCCCAGCGGCCAGACGACCCGCGTGGAGTGCTCCCTGCACCCCGGGGGCCCTGAGGGCACCTCCCCTGTGTCCAACCGCCGCTCCTCCTCCCACGTGCCGGACATCAAGATTCCCCTCAACGCCAAGATCATCCCCAAGCAGCTCGCCAAGACCACGGGCGGCGGCAGTGGCAACTCCGGCGGCAGCGCGGGCGTGGGCGGCCATAACTCTGGCGCCTCCACCATGCCGGGGAAGAAGAAGAAGAAGAAAAAGAGTCAGGAGAAGAAGCAGGACCGCAAGGCCGCCAAGACGCTGTCCGCCATCCTGCTGACCTTCATCGTGACGTGGACGCCGTACAACGTGCTGGTGCTGCTGAAGACGGTGCTCGCCTGCAAGGCCGACGACTGCATCCCTCGCCAGCTGTGGGACTTCTCCTACTACCTGTGCTACATCAACTCCACCATCAACCCCATGTGCTACGCCCTCTGCAACGCCGCCTTCAGGAGGACCTACGTCAGGATCCTCACCTGCAAGTGGCACAGTCGGCGGCGGCAGGGCGTGCAGAGGGGCTACTACAGCTGAGGACGTCTAACCTGCCGTCTAGCAAGAGCCACCTACCAGCTGCTCTTCCTCCTCCATCTACACTGGCTGGCGAGCATCTGAAGCCACGCCTCGCTGCCGCCCCCACGCCATCCCGAACACCAGGCTAACCCGTGAACACACACTCACACACACACACACACACACACACACACACAAAGCCGGATTACCGCTGGGTTGCTAACTGGACTGTATATTAGAGCATTAGAGTCTCCGGCACCAAAGACCACGGGTGCCTCCTCCCCGCGGCATGCATCACAGCGCCGCTCACCCGAAATATCAGTTGTTGTTGGTAAGGGAGGCTGTAATTGTCAAGGAAGGCTTCAGCGTATCAGCTTATGTCCCTTGTAAATGGTTAATTTGGCCTTGCACACACACACACACACACACACACACACACACACACACACACACACACTGATAACAGAAGTAATGCCAACAATGCGAGAAAGAGTGAGAATGATGGCATCACTGCCTGTCGCTACACACACACACACACACACACACACACACACACACACACACACACACACACACACACACACACTGCTTCATTCCAGAACGCTCATGTCAACATTTAACAAACATTTTTAGGTACATCAAGAATAATAATCATGTGCGTTTTGTCGGTAACGTAGATGAGTGAAGCGGTGTGTGTGTCTGTGTGTGTGTGTGTGTGTGTGTGTGTACATGCTCACACACATGCACAACATATACACACGTACACGGGGAAGCCTGGAGGCGTGTCTGCAGTGTTGGTGCACATGTCAAGATAACAAATAATGACATCGAAATGGCAACACACACTGCCGCCCCCCTCCCTCATCTCTCTCTCTCTCTCTCTCTCTCTCTCTCTCTCTCTCTCTCTCTCTCTTCTGTGCTTCCTACTTTTCCCCGCTATAAATAGAAAGGAAGAAAACGAGAAATCATAATTAAAAAGGCGGAATGTTTGACAGAAAACTAACCAAATAAGAGAAAACGATGAAAGGAAAGAAAAGAAGCAACCACATCCAGCAGAAGACGAAGGGAGAGAAAATGACTGTTTTATGAGACGAAGAGGGTGAGGCGGCAGTGAAAAGGGAGAAAAAATAGAAAAAAAAGAGGGCGGCAGCTTCACCAAAGAGAGAGAGAGCAAGAAAAGAAGTCAAAGAAAACGAGAGGCAGAGTGTGTGTGTGTAAGTGTCTCTGCTGGCCGCGCTGGTACACAAAATTACCAACAACAAATAAATAAAATAAAATAAATAAATATACTACACTGTGTTGCCCTTAAAATGAAGAAAAAAAGGAAAGAAAGAATAAAGGATGGAGAAATTCTTAAAAGCTTACAAAAAAAAAATATGGGAAGTTGTTTGTGGTTAGCTAATGTGTTCATGTGTATATTTGAATTCCTGGGTCGTTTTAGAAGTGTACCATTTCTCTCGTGGACTGGATGGATGTGTGTTCCCTGCGTTGTGTATTGTACTAACCTCAGGCAGCGTTTGTTAGTGTTCTCGCCTGGAAGATCAGATGAAGAGACAGCGGGAGTTTGTTACCATTGAGAGGCGGTTTTCTTTTGGTGTATCTTGTCGTGTGGAGAGCTAAGAAGAGACGTCACTCTGTCGTTTAGGTATTAAGAAGTGTTTTTTGTCGTTTTTTTTTTTTTTTTTTTTTTTTGTCTCCAGGAGCTGAAGATGTTTATATAAGTGTGCGAGGCGGTTTTTATTTATTTATTTATTTTTTTATTTTGCCTAATGGAAGGAAAGAGAGACGAAAAATAAGAGGGGATGGATTAATTTCACCGGTTTTTTTTTTTTTTTGTGAACAGAAGAAAAAGATAAAGGAAAAAAAAAATTCCACTTTGTACGCGGTGATAAAGAACTGCACTGCCAGGCGCGCATCTCGGCCGTCAACTCTTTTTTTAACATTGAAGTGGAGTTGAATACTGTATTTGAGCCTCTTCAATTCCTTACAACGCCTCCGATTCTGTTGCTGTATCACAAGTGTCGAATATTTAAGACACAGTTCAGTCAGGGTTCCACGAAGACGCCTCAGGGAAGAAGAAAACGAAGAGGAGAGGGAATATGAGGAGTACCGCGTTTAGTATGGGGGAAATAACTTCAATAAATCCATAATGTAGGCTCTGGGGCGTCAGCAGGAGTCGAGGGAAAGTATTGATTGACCTCCACGATAGGACAGAAACACCCAAAATGTGTCAAGTATTATTATTTTCCTCTGACGCTGTGTAGGGAGAAGGAAGAGGAGGCGGAGGGAAGGAGGGAAGCGGCTACAGGGAAGATAAAGGTGGATGAAAGAGATAGGGAGGAGGAATAGTGAAAGAACGAGCGAGGGAGAGGGAGCAGTGACAAGACATCTTATCTCATTTTAGCGAACGGTATTTTTTATTACTCCGATAACTAACACATCCTTCATTCCTTGTGTAAGTTTATGTTAGATTATGAAATAGAAAACAAAGTAATACACATATAATGACGTATATAAAAGTTAAATACATGATATCACCGTTAAAAGATAAATATTCAAAGTACCGTTCGCTAAATGGAGACAAGCTATCACTTGTAAACAGAAGAGACGGAAGGGGAGGCTGGCGGCTTGAACATGTGACAGTGACTTGAGTGCGGCGTGTAGTGGCTTATTTTACCGGATTACCAGTTCTTCCTTCGTTGTCTGGGACTGTATAGGACATAACCAGAGTCCCAACGAAGTCCTGGAGCCTCCCTGCGTCTGTGGAGTGACTTGGTGAGTGTTAAAAGCAGGAAGGGAGAAAGAGAAGAGAAGAGAAAGAGAGAAGGGGGAGATGGAAGGACTCAGTATGTTGACGTTAATTGTATTTTACGTATTTGTATTTTTATAGTGAGTCAAGCAGAGGCAGGAGAGAGCGAGAAGAGTGTGGGGCAGGATAGAGCGAGAAGAGAGGGAGTGAGGCAGGATAGAGCGAGAAGACAGTGTGTGCAGGAGGAAAGAGCGAGAAGAGGAGTGTGTAAGGCAGGAGAGAGCGAGAAGAATGTACCAGACAGGGAGGCAGATTTGAGGACTTAGTGAAAACGATGTGTGGGGGTTTACGCAACAGCAGCGGGGTCATAATTATGGCGCCGTGGGATAGTTTAGGAAGGGGGGGAGGAAGTACAGTAGTATCGTCTGGTGGAGTGCGACGCGCGTGTGTGAAATACTACAATACCACCAGGACAAGGAAACAACCCACATAATCCTCACCTCTATTAATACTGCCATTTTCTGCAAGGATATACAAAGTTCCCCGTTTTGACATGTTGCATTTATTATTCCTACGCATGTACTGTTGTTGGATTACGCGTTTCCCTCGTGTCACAAGGGAATAAAAAATCACTAGAGTTAATATAGTGTGAGTGAGCGATGCAGTGGCGGTCATAGCTTGCGTCTTGTACCGTTGCCTTGAGTTGTAACTGCATAAGGTTTGAATAGCGGAGAGGAGCGTGAAGTACCTAAAGGCGAGTATTCTACCTGGTTACCTCTCTTCATTGTGACTAAACAAGACGCAAGTTGTGACCGCGACTGTACCGGGAAAGTTTGGATGTATATCATGAAACTCTATAATTTAAGGGGGTCAGGTGGCTCAATGGTGAAGTGCTTGCCTTGTGGCTTGGTGGTCGCTGGTTCGAACCCTGGTTATCTAAGCCTGGCTCATTCTGGGGGGACATTTTTTATCCCTTTTTTGATAATAGATTAAAGGCTAAATTAGGAAGTTTTAAAAAGAAGAGATCACTTTAACTATATAATTAGACTGTACGAAACACCAATGGTTAATAGCGAAGTAACGATACAAAAAACAAATACATAAAGAGCGTGACTAGTCTACCTGTGACCTGTTAATTAAGGTTGGATGTAGGTGCGCGCCCCCTCTATTTTTGTATCGGCGCTCCCGTGACGTGACGCCGCCTTCTGTTAAACTTAGTCTCCAGTAACCAAACCCTCGACTTCTTCCATGAGATTACTGAAGTGTGTGTTTTCTACGGATAATGTAACTTGACTCTCTCTCTCTCTCTCTCTCTCTCTCTCTCTCTCTCTCTCTCTCTCTCTCTCTCTCTCTCTCTCTCTCTCTCTCTCTCTCTCTCTCTCTCTGATTTAGGTTAGGTTAAGTTAAATTCCTTTCAATCCTAAGATGTGACAGAGTTTCATATTACCTTCGTTTGTTATAGTTTTCTAGAAATTTGGCAGTAGTGTAGTATTTTTTATTCTTTGTTGACTTATTGATCCATTTACTGTTATTTATTCTCGCTTTAGTAAGATCGACATTACGCTTTCTGTTGGTTCTAGTCATGTTATTGTTCGCCTTGTGTTCATTTATAATCCAAAGAACAAGATAGATCAGTAATCCCAAGCAATTAAACGTATTGTAATGTGCCAAGAGTTGTTGTTGTTGTTATTATTATTATTATTATTATTATTATTATTATTATTATTATTATTATTATTATTATTATGAAAAGCGAAATTTCGTGAACCTGGAAAAGAAGTCCAACAAAATATTTACTTTCTGACATTCCATTTTCTTTCACTGTTTGGTTACTGCGGCAGCTACTACTACTACTACTACTACTACTACTACTACTACTACTACTACTACTACTACTACTACTACTACTACTACTACTACTACTACTACTACTACTACTACTACTACTACTACTACTACTACTACTACTACTACTACTACTACTACTACTACTACTACTACTTGTATCTATATCAGTCTGCCGGCAGTTGTTCTCTCTTGGGTCATCAACATCGAAAGTAGTGATAGTTGTCATCGTCTGGGTAGCCTCTAGGTTCAGTAACACACACATCAACTCAACCAAATTAACCAACACTGATATTCAAAACTATGTACGTGTGTGTGTGTGTGTGTGTGTGTGTGTGTGTGTGTGTGTGTGAGAGAGAGAATCGAGAATATGTTATAATATATATTCTTTGTATATTTATTTAGTTATTTTTCAGAGTCGAGGATAAAGCGACAGAATGAATAATAGTAATAATGATAATAATAATAATAATAATAATAATAATAATGATAATAATAATAATAATGATAGTAAGAATACTAAATGTGTGCTGTTTTTAAGAATATATAGATGAATAATTATTATTATTCTATACACGAACGCGATTGATTAAGAGAAAAAATCGAAAAAAAGACAAAAATCCAAAAAAAGAAAAAAATCTTTGTGTGTTATGTTGTATAAAGGAAACATTTCCAGACCAAGTGTTAGCGCTGACCAGAGACGGTGTTGTTATTACGCGTCTGAGTAATAAGCATTGAACGTTCCAAGGTCGTACTTGTAGTGTGTAGGTTGTAGACAGTCCCAACAACAGCAATTTGTAACCCAACCCAACTCAATCCAACCCAAACCAATCAACCACCCTAACCCAGCCCAGCCCAAGCTGACTCTGTGGCAGGACGGACTCCAAGCACTACTGAAAGACACACTTGTACATTTTCGCAGGTTTTAGATATATTTTCTATGGAAGGCTTGGTATTTGCGTATTTTTTCATTGGTATACATAACATATATACATATAGGTGTGTGTGGGTGTGTGTGTATATATATATATATATATATATATATATATATATATATATATATATATATATATATATATATATATATATATATATATATATATATATATATATATATATATATATATATATATATATATATATATATATAATCTTCCAATTGCTATATTATGAATGTTGATGAATAATTTAATTAAGCCGTTACTAGGTAATCTATTTGTACACATGTAATGAATAAAAACTCACCTGTTTACCTGTGCAACCTTAGATTATAATAACTAACTAGTTCCACAATTTAACGGATTTGTATACATGTAAACAACAACAACCACCACCACCACCACCACCAACACCACCACCACCACCACCACCACAACCACCACCACCACCACCACCACCACAACCACCACCACCACAACCACAACCATCCCGTTCATCTATTGTCACGCATTCAACCAACATTTTGTAACAACCGCGGGAGGGAAGGGAATCCAACACTTTTTTTGAAGGGCACCTCACACTTCATGGAGGGGATTAACATTAACTCTGCTAAATTGTTTTGTACCGATTGTATTAGTACGTACTACCTACATGTCCCCTCGCTGGGTGGGTGAACACGTGCTCTTTTGTACAGGTGTAGCCAGGTAGCCAGTGATCGTAGTGCGTGGGTGGCGGTGCTGGCCTAGGCTAACTAACTAACATATCTAGTCAAGTTTGCATTTACCTTAACGCTGGAAGGGATTTGAGAGCTCAGAGAGAGGAGGGATGATAATAGAGTGCGTGTGTGTGTGTGTGTGTGTGTGTGTGTGTGTGTGTGTGTGTGTGTGTGTGTGTGTGTGTGTGTATACTAGACTCGTGTAAGCGTGTGCATTAGTAATAGTTCGCTGGTTCTTAACTATAACCTCTCTGCTTTTCCTAATCTCAACCTGACCCACCCTCTGTCTAGTTCAAAGCTCCTTCCCTCGTCTGTCACTAGGTAGCCTCGCCTCGCTCTCTGTGAAAGATGTGTTTAGCGATGCACGCGCTTACTCGGGCAACAGAAAACGACAACACGGCAACAAGGGAAAACGGGAAGAATGGCCGTAATTGTCATCCTAGCTCTCTCTCTCTCTCTCTCTCTCTCTCTCTCTCTCTCTCTCTCTCTCTCCTAGGATAGATTGTCAACCCCCAAATAAGTAAATAAGTGTAGATTCATTTAGACAAACTTGTACCCCGTCACCCCTCATCCCATCCATCCCAGCCCCTCGAACCCCCCACCCCACCCCATCCCCTACCGGCAATAACCGTTGTACAGTATTTGGTGTGTCTCAAGTCGCTTTTTTGTAACATACGGGTTATATATAAAGTAAAAAAGCAACATAGCAAGACTTCGAGAGACAGCTGCGTGTGGCGAGAGAAGTAATGTTTGTATGCAGTTGATATTTTTGTGCAAACGTCGATATACTAGGCTACGTTTTACCGAGAAGTGTTTTACGTGTGACTCGGGCTTAGGAAATTGTTTATACTCTTTATCTTTTGTTATATTACCGGGGTAAGCTCAGTAGCGTGATGGAGTCTTTATTTTGAGTCATTTTCCTTTTTTCCTGTTGATATACTAAATTACGTTTTACCAGGAGGAGTTTTACGTGTGACTTGGACTTGGAAAATTGTGTTTATACTGTTCTGAGTGTTCTCTTTTGTTTTGGTTCCCGGGGTAAACTCATTAGCGAGATGGGATTTATTTTGAGTTATCATTTTTTTACCGTTGATATACCATGCTACGTTTTATCATGAGGAGTTTTACGTGTGACTCGGGCTTAGAAAATTGTGTTTATACTGTTCTCTTTATTTTGGTTCCCGGGGTAAGCTCAGTAGCGAGAGAGAGGGTTTTGTTTTGAATTGTTTGCCTTTTCCCGCCCGCGCCCCGTTGGAAAGAAAGAAGAGACTGTGTTTGCGCGCTGTTAAAAAGACACACACTTCCTGATCTGCGCGCGACGCGGTATCCATCGCTCAAATATTTCATGATTTTTTTTTTTTTTCTTCAGTTTCTTTTCTTTTCGTCATTGCTCGTTTGTGTTCCTGTTTAAGTCTTCTTTTTTCTTTTTCTTTTTTTCTCTGATACTTTTTTGAATCGCCATTTGCTCATCTTGGGGAAATGTTATTGTTGTTGTTGTCTTTTTTAGTTTTGTTTTTGGAATTCAAAGATGGCGCGGTTTTTTGCACGCTCACAAATCGCAACGAAGCTCATTCATATTTTTTGAAAGGTAGTGAATAATAATAATAATTATTATAATAATAATAATGTAATTCACCCGTGATTATTGGTGCCCGTGGAGACAAAGACAAAAAAAAATGTAAAATAAAAAAAATCAGGATATAGACGCGTAAGTTTCATCATATCATTGGATTTCATGGTGGATCAATCACTACTACTGCTGATGATGATGATGATTGGCTGTCCTTCCTATCAACGGAGCAAGCAAAACGGCGGCTGTCTGTCACCACGAGACTCGCTTTGTTTGCTTCCCAACGCACAAACATCGCCAAATAGATGATGATAATGATCTTTCCGTTTACAATTACCAAGGTTTTTTTTGAAGAGTAAAGGCAATCTAGGCTATTAGAGGCTACTTAGCGTAAATTGGGTGGTGGGCATACACTAGTAGCGTCTTTTTAACGATCAGTGACGATAGGTTAGAAAGAGGAAAGTTGAAATGGAATGATGAAGATGTGATGGAATAATTACCGTTCAATTTAAGTCAGATATTGTCAAGATGGCTATTGCAACTTTTTGGATTGAAATTATAAGCCGCATAGGTTGTTATTCATACTTTTTTCCAGTCCAAAGTGACAGAAAAGGGTAATGTCGTTTCATTCCCGTAGATTTGTGACTTCCTCCCACTGCCGGAATTGTAAGATCAGATGCGGCTATTAGTTTCCTTGTACAAATTTATTCAGTGGAGGGGAAGAAAAAATTAATAGTGGATATGAACGCGAGCTGTATTTATATTATTCCTTCAGTGTTGTATTGGTTGATGTGTCGAGGCAGGAGACAGGAGGCGGAGGAGCAAGAGGAGGAGGAGGGAGGGATCAGAAATGGTTTATTTTCCGTGAGTGTGAGTGTCTGGGTGTATATTAGGTGTTCTATATTAACCAATAGTCTAACCACCCCCGGGGAGATCTGTTCCCAGGGGAGGCTGCAAGCGATGTTAGAATGTTAAAACAAAAAATATTACCATCACTACCATTACCACCCACCACCACCACCACCACCACCACCACCACCACCTTTTTACCATAGAGTTCCCATGCTAACTTAACCATTACCATTATTACCTAGTCGGCCCCTACCAGAAATATCAGATTATTTATTCATTTCTTTCCTAAACGAAATCTCCCCATCCTAAAGAGAAAAAGTAAAAAAAAAAAATTAAAAAAAGTCCTTCAAAATCACCCATTAACCCATCTCCCCTACAAAAGGTGTTGCTACTAAGAATTATTTTCCAGTGTAATAAGTGTTATGATTGCTATTTCTTTACTTAAATGTGGTGTCATCCCGAGCGGAGATATAGACAGAAAAAAAAATAATAATAAACTTGAAGAATGTCTTTTTGTTTCTCGACTAAGGACTGCGAGGTGGCTAGCCGGGCAGTATATGGATCATGGATGTTTGCTAGTGTGTACCCAAACGTCCCTCAGCCAGTTTTATATTAGAGTACAGAGAATCCTTTCATGGTTATATCCAGCAAGCATTATTAGCTCCGGGGCGGGACGGGCGAGGCGCAAAGCTGGTGAGGCGCGGCAGGGAAAGGCAAAGCGAGGAAGGATGAGGAGAGGAGGGCGAGTGAGGACTGACGGGAAGGAAGGAAGGGAAGGGAAGGGGTGGTAAACACATGAAGGAGAAAGACAAGGGGAGTTGATTTTGATGTAAATAATGTGTTTGCAGTTATTGAAATCACTTTGTACACATTATTTTGTACTTAAACGTTCCTATAACCATTACTACTGTGTTTATTTATTTTTTGTATGCGTAACTTGTATTTGATTCATGACTTGCCATTAGTGCTGGCATTCTTATGTATATATGTATTATGGTGCATTGAGTATACGTATACATGACCACACGTGCAGTGACCGTATTATTGCTGCCTATACCGTTGTGTTCGTCGACCGCTGGTGCACTCTTGTATAGGCGACCGTATATTTATTTCAGATTATTTATTTATTCGATTTATTCTATTCGTTCTTTGTTCAAACGTCGCTTTTTCGTGTTTAGCTCCCCATCCCAGACCTCTCCAGACCTTCCCGGGGCACGGCGAGCTGCAGGCTGGCGGGCACAGAGCTTGGCCACCACCAGGCTTGGCTAACAGTTGTCAAGCCGGACCAGACTGTGCTCAGCTTCACCAAACTACGCTATCTTTGGCCAGGCTCGCTCAAGTTAGCCAGGTTGTGACTAAGATTGGTTACGGCAGGCTGTGTTTGGGAAGTCGGGCTTGGCTAGGTGTGGTCAGGCTAAGTTTGGCTAGGCTGATATAGTGTTATGTAGGCTGAATATTGCCAGACTTGCTAAATAACCTTTGCTATGTCGTCCCGCATTGTTCTCACTCGCTATGATGTTACCAGCTCGAATCCCGCTCCGCCCGCACCCGGAGACTGATTTATGTGTGTGTGTGTGTGTGTGTGTGTGTGTGTGTGTGTGTGTGTGTGTGTGTGTGTGTGTGTGTGTGTGCTCAGAACGACATGTGATATGTGAAGGTAACGTCGCCCCGTCGTTCAACAAGACATTTTTAAAAAGAAATCCAACTTACTTTTATTATCCTTGTGTGGGGAACAAAGGGGAGAGAGGATCAAGGTGAAGTGTCTTTGGATTATTTCTTATCTACCTGTCTGTCTGTCTGTCTGTCTATCTATCTTTCTGTTTATCTATCTATCTGTCTGTCTGTCTGTCTGTCTTTCTATCTGTCTCTATTTATCTATCTATCTTTCTATCCATCTATCTATCTATCCATCCATCTATATATCTAACTATCTATCTATCTATCTATATCTATTTACCTTTTCACTTGATTTAATTGAAAAAAAAAAAAAAAATATACACTTGATTAATCTCTTCTTCAATCAAAACAAAAAGAACAAGAACAGCAATAACAACAATAACAAAAACAACTAATAGAAAATACAATAGAACAAGAGTAAGAACGACAAAAACTCAATGAAAAAAGAACACATACAAAACATAGACATACATAAAGACAAACAAAGCAACAACAAGGAAGAACAACAAAAAACTGGTATGCCAAGATCAGACACGCTCTTCTCATAATAAAAAGATAACAACGAGAATTTTAGTAAGGTATTAATTCGAGGGATTTAGAGGAGGAGGTGGAGGAAAAATGAAAATTGGAGGAGTTTGAGGAGGACAAGGAGGTCGGCCACGTGAGGAATAAGAAATGAGAAGAGCTGATGGAAGAAGAGGAGGAAAAAAAAGAGGAAAAAGATGATGATGGTAAATGAGAAAGGCCTTTTTAAGT